>NW_005841855.1:1559100-1598830 GCF_000455745.1 Alligator sinensis | reverse complement strand
CTGACTCCTGCCTGACCCTGGCCAACTCATATATAGCCCCCCAAATCCCTTCAAGCCAGCCTCCCCTTCCCTGCCTCCTGCCCTATCAGCATTGTTCTAATTATTCATGAGTCTCAGAATCTTTTAGAAATGTCTCTCGCTAGGGCATCTGGCCTTCCTCTGGCTAATGGGCCATGTCTCTCAGACAGTGATGGATTAAGATTTCGTGAGGCCCTGGGCAAACAGAAAATTGGAGGCTCCCCATACCCTATCATAAGCATGAATGTTCAAGGGGAGGCATGGGGGTGCCCTGTGTGGCTGGGGAGGAGGGAGAGGCCCTGTGGCCATGGCTGAGGCAGGGGCTCACTGATGTCGTGGTGTTTGGTGGCTTGGGAGTAGCTGTCGTGGACCACATAGCTCTCCACCTGCAGCTCCGTGGACCCATGGATGTCGGTGCTGTAGCAGGTCAGCCCAAGCCTGACCCTAATCTCGGAGACATTGGGCCTGCTGGGCACAGACAGTCATTGCTGGGGCCGCTGGTTCCCTGCCCAGCCCTGCCTGGAGAGCTGCATCCATCCACCCACCTGTGGAGCCTTGCTGGTGCTGGTGCTGCAAACAGTACACAGCCTGAGTACCCAGCACGAGGTGAAGAGGCTGCCCCAGCCATAGGGCCGCCAGGTAGGGGTGTGTGCCAGGCAGTGCCACCAGGCCCCCAACCACGCACCAGTGCTGCAACTGGCAGCACAGGTAGCACTGCCTGCAGCCTGGGGTGGGGTCCTTACCGGCCCCTGCATGCATTGGCTCTGCTTTAGCCTCAGCCTGGTGTCTCATGTCCTCCAGTGCCATGGTGCCTGCAGGAAGGCAGCAGGTCACAGCTCGCCCCCTTTGAATTTTACCTACGGATTGGCAGGGGCCATGTGGGCCCATGTGTTAATCTGCCCCTGCTCTCAGATACCTTTGCTATTGCAGGGTTGATTTTTCCCATTACAAGCAAGCACTGCCTTTGGAACCCATCCCAATAGTGGCTTCCTCTGTCTGCTATTGCGAGTGGCAGTTCTCTGCCCTGAAACACTGACAGGAAGAGCTACTTACTTACTTAGCAGTTTCACTTACTACCTTTTCCTTAAGTACTCATCCCTCATTTCCTTTGACTAAACCATTTCCAAAATCATAAACATATATCCAGACAGCATAACATAATCTACATAGTGATAAAAGCAACACAAATGGATATAGCACAACACTGACTTTTCAACAAGACCACACGTTACATTAGTGTAACAAAAATGAGAAAATCTCTATGACACCCCATGATCTCCTCCGATGGGGTTTGTGACTTACCTCTTGGGCAAAGACTCTAGAAATGGAACTACGTGGCTCAACGCTTTAGCAGCCAGGACCAGCGCTGACTCTCAGATTCGCTAGTAGCTTAAGCACATCCTTTCTCAGAACTCCCACTTCGTGGGCACTCTGGATTTAGTTAATCTCTTCAAGGACTATTAAAAACAAACAGAACTGCAGTCTTTAAGGGCTCCAAAACTCTTCACTTTAACTAGCACAGAAAGTACACAGATGTAGAAAAAACAATAAACCCCTGCATGCATTTTCATGCTGTAGGTTGCTTACCACTCCTAAGCATTCTTTGGGCTTCCATCAGAATCTTTTAAGGAATCTAAGATCCTCTGTTCTACACAGAGTTAGTTCTCTGAATCACAGTTATTTTTCCCCTTGCAGCTAGATTTCTTCTTGCTTGGTTGGTCCAGCAATTATAAAAGCATTCTCATTTATTTCCAGTATTGTCAACCTCAACAGATCACAATCGTGAGTCAGACGGTCTCAAGAGATCAGATATTTCTTAAGCCTTGAGATTCATTTTAATCAAATCATGCTTTTTAAGGGTTTTTTTTTAAATTCCTTTCTACCCCTGTGACAATATGTGTGCACATACTAATTTCAAGTTGAAAAGTCAGCCTCTGCTGGCCACAGAAATAAACTCCTCTTCCTGACTGTTAAAATGGAGGCTCCGCACACCCCGTGCTCACATTCAAGATAGGAAACAGTTATTCCATTGTCTCTAGCTTGCCTTTCTCCTGTCCAATGTCCCCACCTTTCCTATATGTTGCTTTCCTGTACAAGATCTCTGAAATGGGGCTGACAAATGAACAAAGAATGTCCAAATTACACCAGGAAGTCTCTCCATTTATCAAGCTTTCTAGTTATTTTTCAATAGAGATTCATAAAAGCTGCAAAGTTCTTTACAAGTAATATGTTTATTGCAGCAGCAACTATTTTCCTTACTTGAAAAGCCTTAACCTATACAGAAAGTGTTATAATTCTGTGGAGTAATTATATTTAGGATCTTTATTTTTAATATAACCAATTCTCATGTATAACACTGCTAATATTGTGCAGCACCCTGTGGCACCCCTAAAAGGATGTCACAACATCCCAGGTTGCCTGGTTGAGAATCAGCAGTCTTAGTCATTAAAATGAGTTTGTATTTTAATTATCTTTCCTTTTCACTGTCCTGGGACTTGTCTTCTTCTCTGGGGGTGCTTGTACACATGATGATGTCAAGATGTACACATGATGAAAATTTCCCTTTATGTAATTTAATGACGTCACACATTACACATATGAGAGTTTTGGGGGTTTAAAATGAGTTTGCATCATTGCAAAATAATTCCACCAGAGAAGGCGGTGGGGATGGTGCATGGGGTGCAGGGCCGCCTGGGTGGGATGCTATCTTCCCTGAGCCTGCCACCCCGTGCACCATCCCTGCCACCTTTTCCAGCTGCCAGCTCACCCAGCTGCCCTCCTGCTGCCTCTCCACATTGCCTCAGGTGCAAGCCAGCCTGTTCCCAGGCAGCCCCAGGAGTCTTGCTAGCTGCAGGAGCCTGCTGAAAGAGGCAGCGGTGAGGGGCCCAATCCCTTTTTTCTGTGGAGCCTGCCTGCCTCTCCAGCGGCCAGGGGGCAAGCTGACAGATTCATGGCCCCCCCAGCTGTGGGAGAGGTGGGTGGGCTCTGCCAAAAAAATAAAAAAGGCTCAGGCACCTCGCTACTTCTGCTTTCAGCAGGCGCCTGCAGCTGCCAGGACAACAACATGTATAAAGTGACAGAAAAATAAAATCCACCATTTTAATTAAAAACTCACCATTTCAAATTAGGGAGCATTTAATGCAACCCTAAGGACTAAAACCCTGTCACGTGTACAAGTGCCTGGGACCTCAACAGCACTTTATTGGCTGTTTTCTTGTCACCCCAGGATACAGGCTGAGTGGAAGGCAGCAGGCAGAAGACAAGGTAGAGCGAGGAATCCTAGAAAAGCTGCTCTTGGTCAAGAGACAAAGAATCCCTGGCACAATAGAAGGCAGGGGATTTTTGCTCCGAAGTCTGTTACCAGACCTCTTGGACATCACTTTGTTCATGTTCCCAGCCCCAAATACTGCGGGAACGAAAGAGTCTCTTGCCTCATTGCAAGAGCTCTTCACCCAGGCACCATTACCCTGTGACTCAGGATCAGTGCATGAAAGTTGGCAATTCTGGTAGTTTTAGAGGGAAGCCTCCTGCCTACAGATGAGTGTTCAGCTTCAGATCTTTCATCTGAATTCTGCATGCAAAAGTGTGCCCTTCCTACTGGCTGCCGCCTTCCGGTCAGCTGACCGGGTGCAGGTGCCAGCTAATTCCCTCATTAGTCTGCTGCCCAGGCAACCTGCAGCTGTGGAGCTCTGCCTCAGCTCCAGGCTCTCTAGCTAGGCTGTTCCTGTTCATAAAGGAGCAGGATTGCTTTAGCATCCTGTGACACAGTCCTGGTCACGTTCACCCAAAAGCATTGGAGATGGTGTCCACCTTGTATATCATAGTCTAGCTGGGAGAGCATTCATCCAGGAAGTGAGTCACTTGGCCCTCCTCAGCTTGAAGGGCTTCCAACTTGTATCTTTCAGTCCTCAGGTGAGTGCCCTGATCCACAGTCTGTAGAATAGCCTGGCACTGTGCGGATAGAGTGTGGGAGTCTTTGGGTCAGAAAGACAGTAAGCCAGGGGCAGGCAATTGTTTTGGGCAGAGGGCCACTTACTGAGTTTTGGCATGCCTTTGAGGGCCACATGACAGGCAGCCAGGGGCAGATAAACATTAATTTTCTAAATTTTTTAGGGGCCCCGTGGGCTGGACAGAATGGCCTGGAGGGCCGCATCCGGCCCCGGGCCACATTTTGCCCACCCCTGCGGTAAGCAGTCTCTGTAGCCTACTGATTAGGGCACTCGGCTGGAGTCGAAGGGAGGAGAGACCTACATTGCAGTCACTGCTGTCAAGATTTTTTGTGGTTTTTCACAATGGCTTTCAACGTAATCATTTTGAAAGCAGAAATCCAGATTTTGATGAAGTAACATGAAAGGACTCAAAAGAAAGTAAAGATTTTGAAATTTTCTCATGTAATGTTTTTCAATTCACCAGAATTTTGCCAAAGTAAAAACTGGTGGGCGAGCAGAATTAAGTCCCATATTCATTACACACACAAATAGCTTTAAATGGTTTACATGTCTACTGTAACGGTTTGGACAGTTTGCTTGAAAATAGAAAAATGTTTTATTTTATGAAGAGATTGTGTACTTTATTTTGTTATTTCTTGAAGGGCAGTGTGTATGAATATGATTATTGTTATTTTCGTGGTACTTAGCAACATGCAATATGCTTTTAAACCATCTTCTTTGTCAGGGAGACACAGGAATGGGAAAGCAGGAAGCAGATGAGAGAGGTCATGAAGTGTGTGGATGAGATCTGCAAAGGAAAGATTAGAGTGCTTCAGAAAGGGATGGCTAAAATCAGCCCTTTTTATCAAAATCTTAATTTCTTTCTTAAATTTTATTGATGCATGCAGCTGCTATCTAAATATTCTAATTCTGTTTACATTTTCTCTTATACTGACTCCCTAAGAGAGGCTGCACAGAGCTCTGTATAAGCTTAGCTGCAAAGTCTCCTGCAGCAGAGGACTTACCATATGCAAAAGAGGATTCTACTGGGACGTTTTTCAGAGAAACAGAATCATGACTCTCAGTAAAAGAAAGTTTCAATTAAACGTCTTCCCCAAATCATGATGAGCAACCAGGATTGAGCATTCAATACAGTCTTAAAAGTGTGGAAAAAAGAGAGAACTCGTTACCTGCAGAATCGTCTGGTTTTGATGACTTGTAATTGTGACCTGTAAGGTTAGCATTAAGGGGCTGTTTTCTCACTGTTCCTACCTCTGCTTTGTAAGGATAGTGTTCTAGTGCTTTTAATGCATAGTAGGAGTGAGATCTTGGTTCTCTATCCCTCCACTGGTCCAGAGGCAAACATTTCTCATGGCAGAAAGGTCAGAGGCAAATATTTTTCACGGCCTCTGGACCAGTGAAGGGATAGAGAACCAAGATCTCACTCCGAGATCTCACTCCAACAAGTCATCAGTGTGCATCTAGCAGTTTTGTGCTACTCCATCTATCTAGAAGCTATGCCATGGGAGCTCAAAGGGCACTCTGGGAAGCTACCAGCTGTTCAGTGGGCAGCAGGGGCCAGCTGAAGGCACAGAGGCTGCCTATACATGTGCTCAAGGGTGGGGGGGATCATTTTAATTAGAATGGTTCAGCTGCTCTAATTAAAATGGTTCACCATCCCAGATATTAAGCCCCTGTGAGTTTGGAAATGTCTGTGGGATGCTTTATCTAAAGGTCATTTGACAAGGTTTAGATAAAGTACTACCAGGGCCATTTTGAAACTTGGGGAGGAGGGCTTACTACACGTGGTGGTGAGGCGATGGTGGAGCGTTCTAATTAGAACATGGACCAGACTTGATTAATTGCTTTCTGAGGGATGCCACATGTGCTGCTACAGAGCTGAGAGAGTCCCAGCACCAGGATAAGGAGTTTATGCGCAGGGACGGAGATTAATCAAGTCTGCTCTGATGCATTCTAATTAGAATGCAAATGAGCACATGTATAGGCAGCCAGGACTGTTTCTGTGTGCCTCCAGTCACTGCAGGGCAGGGGTAGGAGCCTTAATTTGTGGAGTAACTCTTCTGGAAAAATGAAAGGGCTTTCAATGTGAATGAATTCACAGTTTTGCCAGGAGAACTCAAGAAATGCTGGCAATACTTGAATAATGTTTGCTTACCCAGGGCACAATCAAGGGATCGCGGGCAGGGAGGGAGGGAGGGGGAGACAGGTGTCAGCCCTAGCTGCTGGCCTGACCATTATTGTGCCCTGGGGTAGTGCCATTGGTCAGGGTGCAAATCTGCTCTGTGTTTACTTAAAGGTGCTTTGAGGACTTTGGATTTTACTGGAGGCTTTTACTGGAAACCCCCTCAGAAACTGCATTCATGGCAGAGGGAGCTTATAAACTAGGGACTGGATTCTGCCCCAGGGATACTCAATAAAAGTTTCATGAACACTTGAGGAGAGTTTAAAGAAATATTTTACCTTAGAGAGAGAGAGAGAGGACAGAAATATAAAGGAGGACAGAAATGTAATAAAGGAAACAATGTGGAAATATGCATAAAAGAATCAAAACCAGAGACTGGTGATTTGGAGCTTTTCTAACATCAAGGTTTCTTTGTTGTGGGTCTCTATCCTATTACCATCCTTGAAACTGTCACATCCCGGGGATTCCTCACTGTTCCTAGAATGGAGAGAGCAATCTCTTAAGGATGTGTCTGAGCAAATTTTCTCTAAAACTGACAGACTGGACCTGGGGCAATGCTGAAGAGAACTAAGAACCAATACTAGAGAATGAGGAAACTGAGGCTAAGTATACATTTAAGTAGCCCATGGTGGAAGTACTATAACTTTCGAGCTTTACTCTAGGTGCCCATGGGTAGGTTGGAAGGAAGCAGAACACATGTTAGCCCTTATGGGGATGAGGAGGGAGGGGAGGTTAGAACCTGCCTCATGGCCTGAACCTAGCAGGTAGGAGGGAGTTTCTGCATGCCTCCCAACATGCCCCAGGGTTTCCTGGACTGCCAACGACTCTCAAGTGGAGCTGAATGGCTGAACCACACCTGTGGCTGGTGGGGACATCATGGTTGCCCACCTGGGCCTGATGCAGCTGCGGCTTATCATGGCCACGAGCCATCAGCCAGCCATCCTGCACCCAGAGCACCCTGCACCTGCCAGGTGTGTGTGTATTGGACACCTGGGTTGTGTGTGTGTGTATCCCAGATGCTTGGGTTTTGTATGTGTGTGTAGGGGTGTGTGTGTGTGTGTCCAGGATGCCTGTATTTCCCCCCTCCTCCCCCCACCCCCCACTGATTATTAGTGGTTCCAGTCATGCACAGCAGGAGGCTGCCCAGATCAGCAAAGCCCTAGCTGACTAACTCGTCACCCATGTGGACCTGGAGCCCTTCCTGGATGAGTAGGGCTAGAAGGCTTTAAGTGCTCCTGCCCTGGCATGGGGCTGTGGGTCTTCAGCCGTGGGTTCCTCTGCCCCCGTGTCCCAGGCACCATTGCCTACAACCCACACCATCTCCCTTCTCCTCTCCCTCCCCAACCCCGCCAGGGGCACATACTGGGGAATGTGTAAGGGAATGTGGCACAAGGAAGAAATGTGCCTTATTTTAATTCAGTGTTGAAACTGCCAAACTTTTAATGTGTTTATTAAACAAAAGCCATGCAATTTTGCCTGCTCTGGAACTTGGAAGCATCTTCTCAGTTAACACTGAGAGAGTGGGGAAAGACCCTAGATGCAGTGGGCTATTATGCCATTGAGGGGGGAGAGGGAGAGGGCAGTTGCAGGTCTCAACAAACATGTACGCTTGGGGTGGTGAGGGGAATGTTGCACACAAAACATCCACCCTAGGTTTAGTTAAATGTTGTAGCTGCCAAACTTTTTGTGTGCATAATAAAGACAAACTGTGGAACGTTGCCTGCTTCAGAACTTGGACCAGAGCCCAGGGGGCTGCGTATCCTCAAAGAGTCTGTGCCGCTCTCCATGCAGCGGGACCCGGGCCCTCAGTGGCCCGGCCCAGTGAACTGGTAGACTGCCCCTCATTCATTCTGAGCACTCCTACCCGCTTCTGGGACTGCCCTGGAACCTCTTTGGGGCCCTGTGTCTATGCCGCTGACTGCCAGCAGCTGGGGCTAGCGAGTTGGCTGTGGAAGACTGGCTGAGTCGATGTTAGCCCTAGCATTGGGTTTGGGGCAGCCTGGTCCCCCTTCCCTCCCTATTGCTGCTTCCCAGACCGAGCCCGGCCAGATGCTTTCCTGGCTCCTTGGATCACAGCTCAATAGCTCCCATGCACCATATCTTCTGGTCCAGGGCTTCCCCCACACCTCAGCACCTCCTAATCAATGCTGGGTATGGAGCATTTCCCCATGACCTCCATCCAGCCCCCACCATGGGATTCTTGGTTGCTCCAGGGAGGAGTCCTTGGATAAGGGCTCTCTATGCCAGGGGTAGACGGCAGCCTGCTCCACCACTTTGGCCTGGGAGGGCAACTGTCTTCCTTTGGGAGGTAGCACTGGTGCCACTCAGGGGTGTCATAGCAGGAGACCAAGTGGTCCTGCTGCAACTCTCAGCAGAATGTGTGGCATCCCTCGGAGAGCAGCTGGCTATCTGTAGACCTTGTTCTTGGACTTTCATAGCATGTTCCTGAGCCTGGGTGGCTCATTCAAGTGCTACAGCACCATAGGTGCAAGCAGTCACCAACCTGTCCGTTCTAACCCCCCCCCACATTGAAAGTACCCTTTGTCGCCAGCACCATCTATGCACATATCTCCAGAGCTCTGCAGGAGTCTGGGTGACTATCTTGGATCCAGCGTCTTGGGCTCCATGACTGTGCCACGCACAAATATGGAGTCTGCAGACAAGGGAGACATGGAGGAATCTCTGGTGAGTCCCCTGTCTGGACCCTTTACCCCGCCTTTTTCCCTGTGCAGTTCCTCATGACCTGGTGTGTTGTGCCTCCCAGCTGGTGAAACCCAGATGCCTGAGTTTCATTTTCCTGCTGTGGGAGTTGGGAGATCTGGGAAACCCAAATTTCAGGGCCTGGAAGGATGAGCCTTCTCTGGGAAGAGAGGGAGGGAGGGAGTTGGGTGGAGTTTGCTAGAGAGAATTCACATTTCCTGCTGTGCCTTACCTGCAGTGGTGGTCATTTGTAGTTGCTCTGCCAAATGGTACCTGGAGGATTACCAGCAAAAAATGCACAGTTTTGCCTGTTGGTTACACCTCGGCTTTGGGGCTTGAAAAAAGCTTTCAGTGTACATCGGGGTCTGTTTGGGTTATGGCTTGCATCAGGTGGATCCAGGTAAATTCTCTGGCCTCTCTCAGGAAAGCAATGCAATCTTGAGGGATGGGTCCGTTATCAATTATCCAGATTTATGGGCCCACTCAATGTAATACAGACTGATAAGCCCTCAACAGCAGTAGCAGGGGCTGAGCCTGGCACCTCTGCTTCGTTCCAGGTCAGTGGCACGGGGGCTGAGGGGTGGTTGTTTGAGAGGCAAGAGGTCAGTGAGGAGGATCAATTAATCAGTATCATCAGTCTTCCACATGGACAACTGTTGAACCAAGAGCACATTGAATATCAGAGTAGGCAACCACAGCCTTCCCCATGAGTGTACCCCAACATGGAATCACATTAGACTGTACCCTCACCTCTAAACACCATATTGAGAAGGTCACCAGTATTGAGAAAGTCTCTTCATGGGTATCTGCCTTAAGACATGGAGTACCAACTTCAAAGTGCACCAGACCACCACACTTGAAATGGTATATAACCCAGCAGATTACTGTACACCTGTATGGTCCAGAAGTTGTCACAGTATAAAGCTTGACACTGTACTTAACCACGTGCAGAGACTCGTAACAGGATGCACAACTTGCACACACACAAATGTAGTACCTGCAGTCTAGGGAATTTGACTAAGATGACAAACCCTAACCTCTTCCATGCTGTCAGGTTTCTGGGCCTGTGAAAAGCCCACCAGGCCAGATACTGTGGCTTTATGTATTGTGCTAAATTTAAGTAAGGGGTGGGGTGAATGGAAATAAAATGATCGTTCAGAGTAAATTGACTGACCCCTGCTCCTAGCGCTGCCGCCACCCACCAGGAAGAGCCCAATGCAACCCTGGCCCCAGCCCACAGTGGCAGCCTGCCTTGCTCAGCGCAGATCCAGGGGTACGTGCCCCCTGTGCCTTCCCAGGGCGCATGCAGCAGTGGGAGCCACCACCCTTCTCTCCACGTCTCTCAGATGAGCTGTGGCTCTGTCCCATGCCCCACCCCACCCTGGCTGGGCAGCGCCTTCTCCAGCCCCTCCCACTTCCCCCACAGACTCACCTGCTGGGGGGGTGCGCTCAGCCCCCTCCCCCCATTTTTTTTCTTCCTCCACCTATGCTCACTCTAAGTTATGATATGAAGCTAATGTACAATTTTGTAATCCAAGACTTATTTTCATTGGGTAGCTGTTTTACTTAAAGCCATGAAGAGGAGATTATCTATCTATCTATCTATCTATCTATCTATCTAATACAGGCTAGATTGAGACCACTAAGAAATATATTATTAACTAAAATGATGGTTGATTTGTAGTTATGAACCCAACCTGTTTTTACATTCAACAGAACACAGCCTTGGGTGGTCCCAAAAGCTTCCAAATGTCAATAGTTTTTCTGTTGCTAGGAGGAAGAGTTTTGAAGGGTGAAGGGAAACAGAGATTCTCGAGTTGACAGTGGGATCATCATCTAAGGGTCAAGGGGGAGAGAGAGGAAAGATTCCTCTGTCCATTGGATGCTATTCTTGATTCACTTAATATCTCCACTTAATGATATGATTTGAGGCTTAATCTGGGAAATGTCCAGAAGTTTCCTTTGATGGTGACATCCTATGGAGAAGAACCTCTTGAGTTCTGGTTTGAAAACAGAAAGATAAGAAAAAGGAGGCTTGGAAAAAAATTCTGCTGGATTTGAGCTTGTTGGTGTATTGTTTACTCAAATGATTTATGGACTGAAGATTAGGGAAGTCATAGCAACACAGAAATTGCCAAGTGAAATAAAACCAACACTGTGTACTCATCTTGAACAGAATCAGGGAGGCAGGCTGGCAAACAGGCTTTTTTATCTGCAGAGACTTTGTACAAGGTGAAGCAGAGCTTTGCCTTTTGAAAATCTTTGAGCAGTGTTTGGTGTTCCAATAACGGATGTGATTAATTTGACCTTGCCAACAACATAAGTAGTTTGCATTCTCCATGCACTGTGGAATACTGCCCCTTACAATTTAGTTTCTTTTGAAGTTGACGTTTGCCTGTTAGAATGAGAGGAAGGGTGTTGTGATTGAGCTGCTGAGAAATTTGGTTTCTCTTCCCAGCATTGCTACAGATTTATTTTGTGACCTTTGGTATATCTCTTGATCTCTCTGTGCCTCACTTCTTTCTCTGTAACATGGAAGAAACAATATCCCCTTTCTACTACACTATCTCATTTGTCTTATCTATTGAGGTTTTAAGGGTTTCAGGGCAAGTTCTGTCTCTTATGATGTGTTGTACAGCTTTGAGCACAAAAAACCCCAGCCTTGATTGTGGATTGTTGGTGATACTATAAACAAGTAATGAATAATAAGACAATAAGACAGGAACAATAAGACAGGGAGGCACACCTGGTTGTCTTATTTTGACATGTTCATGAATAGCCTATCAAGAAGGCAGTAGGTGGTTAAAAATGAAACTTTAGAACCACTTTGGTTAAAGTAGAGTAACTGATTGGCCTTTCATAGGTCAACTGATAGCATCCCATTTGTATAAATCCTACTGTCACAACCCAGTGATTTTGGTGCCTTGGCATGGTGGAATTTTCCCGCCACATGAGAGCCTCTTGCAAAAGTAAAGGTTTTCTGTTGCAGCAGAAGAACCTCGGTGCAAGAGAGTTCCCGCCAATTTGCAGGGTGCATTTCTTCTTTGCAGCACAGAAATGCACGGTGCAAAGAGTTCCCGCTAGTCGAATGCAAATTTGTGTCCCGCTATTGGCTAGTTCTAAATTATTCCTACGTGGCGGCTAGTAATTGGCTTGCTAGCCGTTTAAAATTTCATGCGACTTCCGCCCAAGTCGAAGAACTTTGAGCACGCTGCAGAGTGCCTCTAAAGAGATCTGACTTGCGGCTAGCTGATCGATAGACTGATCACCTATCGATCCTTCTTCCCGTCGCCGAGCGCAATCCCAGACGTACCCTTTTCCTGCCGGCTTAATTTGTGGACGGATTAACTGGCTTGAGCCTCGCCAGCTGGAACAACTCACATAGTTGTTCAGACGACCGGACCATCTGCGTTGCAACTACAAGCGGCGTAAGTAAACGTTTTTGCAACCATTAAACCTTGTCTGCCTCTCCATTCACCAGCCCGCCCTAACGAACAAGCAATTTCTAAATCACCTTGAGTCGGCTCTGGCCGTCCGAGACACCTACCAGTTCCAAACTGAGTGAGGCTAGACAAATGGAGAGAAACAGCATAGTATGTGTAGGACAGAAAGTGGAAGAAGAATAGAAAACTTCATCTGCTCAGGCTGCCAAATAGTAGCAAACTGTGAGATCAGGAGAGACATACGTCAAGACTGGGGAGAAGAGCAATTCATTGAAGCAGCAATTTAGGTGCAGAAAGATTGGTCTAAGAGCTAAATTGAAAATGTGCAGCATCAATAGCTTGTCAGCATCTCTGTATAGAGCTGAATAAAGACAGCTCCTCTGAAAAGAAGAGAGGGAAGTCAATACTCTTTGACAAGTTGGTGTCTGTGAATCATTCGTGGAATCTGCCAAAATAGTGTGTGACTTTTGGGGGATGGTCTCATCTTCAGAGTCAAATAATCAATTGACAAGTGACCAACTGGCAACTGAAGACAAAACAAAAGGTCTTGAAGGAGTTGCAGACAGAAAATAAAATTGAGGATAGTCATCTAGCAGGGTTGCTGAACTGTTGATAGGAAGCAGAGGGGAGTGTATAGCCAGAGCTGTGTGAATATGGGTTACCCCATGTTTCTTAAAGTACAATGAAATCGAAGGTGAAGAAACAGCAATCAGAGCAGCTTTCCTTTGCTTTGTAAATCTCCATATAGGTTAGCAGTCTCTCTGATGTGAGGCACTAGTGACAGTAGTTTATCCAAGATCTAATCATTCAGTGTTATCTATATGAGAGTTATTTGTTCCATTAGATACAACACTTTGACCCCATTGGGTTATTTGCTGCTGAAACAGACTTCTCTAAGCAGCGTTGGTATCAGTGTTCCATACTTGTTACTGGGAGTTCATATCCTATCATATATCATTTCCACATATCATACTGTGATTGTTTTGGTCTAACTGCTGCTCTCTAGATGGAGTTTTGCCAGGACAACTCAGTGAAGTGACATTACCTTTATCCGATTCTTATTGCAACAAGAAGGACTAACATCTCTTTTTTTTTTTACTCAGTGCTGATGCGGTGGAATACAGCCAAATCTCTGGAAAGACTCCAAATCTGCACATTTCTCCTGCCCATTAAAAACTAATACAGCAATACCAAAACTGAGAGCACTGTTGACAAAAACATATTTTCGCACAATTTAGGATCCCTATTTACACGTAAAATAAACATTGAATACAGATTTAATTCACTTTTTACATCATCTGACAGTGCATATTAGGAATAACACCTATTTTAAAATAAACTTGAAAGAAGCAGACTTTCGTGCACTGAATAAAGATCTCAGCTCACAATCTTGGCTTCTTCGGCACACAGCGCTAGTTTAGTTCCTAATTTCCTCTCGAGTGACTTAATGGTACTGTATTGCTTAATTATAGCAGTTGCAAACTCCATCCTCTAAGAAATATCACTGGGACCCAAACATCTGCAAGATTTTGAAGAAGGAGAATGCCACATAAAATACACACTTTTGTATTATTTCTGTTTATTTGACGGGCATGGTTTGTATACAATACAGATTTAAGTATAAACTAATGGTAATTCCATGTAATATATTAAGTTCTACAAATGTCCATTCCTTCTCTTTCCTTAAAAGATTCAGTGAGTTGCAGCAGGGCCCATTTACTAATACTATTAGCCTTTTAGCAACAGAGCAAGTGGTTCATAAGACCTGGAGAGGGAATTTTCTTCCTAGGTCATTCTAGTCCAGTCCCACCTTGGCTAGAAAGGATTGCTTCCTGTTGTATATCTGTTGGTATTTTGTCAAGTTTGAGCGTAACTGTCCCAAATGATACAATTTCTACTGTTTCCCTTTGGGACTCTTTCATGGCTTATTAGATCGAACTGTTGGAAAGCTTTCTTCCTGATTTTTTTTTCAGTTAAATTTTTCCTTTATTTGATTGGTTTCATTCCCATTACTCTAAGTTATATGCCTTTTTATTACCTTTAATAATTCTTCTCTCTCCCCTCATCCCTTAACATTGGAAGTGAACATTTGCAGGTGGTAAAAACAGATACCCCAAAGAAATGACCTGAGGTACTTGAAAAGAATTTAGGCTCTTGGAGAACAAGAGAGACAGCAGATGGGGTAGGTTCTGCTTACAAAGCAGTCTTCCACCTCTTCCAACAAATTTGACTATAATATTTGTAGTATTTTTTTGCACTGCATCTTTGTTACAGTAGTGTAAATAGCAGCTGTCCTTGGCACTGTGAAGAAGTATTGTCCTAACAAAAGTCTAACTATGGTTTGATGTATTGTAATGCAGAAGCAACAGACTAAATTCTACTCTGAGTTGTGCAGCTGTCAACCTGGAGTAAATCTTCTACCAGCAGTACATACACTCTGGATTTACAATGGTGTGAATGAGTAGAATTTGCCTTAGCACATAGTTGCTTTATCTGGGCAGAATTCTGTATAAAGGGAACAGAGTTGCGTGTTCTCAACATCTACAGTCTCTAAATATCATGAGTAGGAAGAAAGTTCAAAATGCTTTAATGTAGTTACTGTTGCTATAGAAACTATTTCCTGGGCATTGTATACGCAGTACATTTGTCTCACTTTGTCCCTGGCTATCAGAAAGGGGAACCGTGGGGGTGTGAAATGAAGAGGTAGGGGACAACTCAAAGGTATTATAAAACAATATCTCAAGAACAGGTGTTTAAAGAGAGATGGTCAGGGAATACTGGTGTATAGTTGTGGAAGGGAACAATTTAGACTTAAGTCACACAGGACCAAATTCATCCTGATAGAGCTCCTTTGGCTTCAATGAATGAATGAATGAATTTGTCTTATATCCTATGAGTTGTGCTCATACTCTCTTTCTGTCCAGACTTTGTTTAACAAAGACATGTAATTCGGCAAACTCCATTGCAAAAAAATTATTTAAAAAACCCTTATTTTTTTTGAGTGCCTGCAATGAGTGAACCATTCCCTAGTTTCTCCAGAGTTTCAGTCTTGGTTTTGGAATAAAATAATGAAAAAGCTCACAATAGAAACTAGGTATGTTGACAATGGAAACAAAACCCCAGCCTAGATGTCCCTCTCCCCTCCCCCCCACACTTGGTTTCTTCAATCTCTATGTTCCAGCAAGCTAGTAAAAATGTTACAACCTGACAAGCACTGATTTTTCCACAAGGCCCCCCACTCCATGTTCCCCAAGCAAAGCTTTCAAGTGGTATCATTTTCAAGGGTGACTTTGTGTTCTTAAGCAGTAGGTCTACAACTGCAGCAAGGTCAATAGGAGGTCAGTCAATGCTGGTCATTTTGGGAGGTCAAAGTGATCTCTTCTCTCCCTGGGAAACCCTCCCCTCCTAAATAACACTCACCTCTCCATAAGAGTGTCTCTTGCAGAAGAGCAGAATTGGAGCGTGTAGTGGGGAAGGGGAATTTAACTGCTCTTGTTAATTGCTAGCTTGAGTTGTGGGCACAAAACTGCCTAGACAATAATAAGAATGCACCCTGTAGTATATAACCAGGCACTGTTATTCCCTCACTTTGTTTAAAATGCAAAAATGAAATAAATAAATAAATAAATATACAGAAATAGCTGATGACACTCTAACCCCAGTTGGTCTTTCGCTTTGCCAAAACCTGTCAACTAGATGTAAGGAGCCTGTTGCTGCTAGTACCTCCGTTGTTGGTCTTTCTGCATCCATTCTTCTCTCCAAAGATTTCCTCTGGAACAGCAAACTGTTCGCATAAGAAGTATTGAATAACTGTCTTCTAAAAAACAATCCTCTCTTTCTCCTCCATATAAAAAGCACCAGAACTGGTCACTTAAATGCTGCAATTTTCATTTTTTTAATGAGGACACCTATATGTTCTTAAGATTGTTTAGAATTTTCTTTTTCTTTAAGGAAATTCTCCTAGTTCCCCAGAGAAGGTGCTGTAATGCATCACCTATTAAATCAGCTCTTTAATAAGATTTCCCGCAGGTACTTGCTGTATGTCTATTGTAGATCACCCTGGGTATTGTTTTTTTCTGATGACTCTTGTATTGAGAAGGTTTGGGAAAAGCTTTTGTTTTTCAGATTCCCAGTTAAAATGTAGTCCTGATTGCCATGTTACAAGTAGATATGGGAATATTTTTGGTTGAATAGTTTATTTACTAAGAAAAAAGGCAATTTGGGGTTGACTGAAACTATTTGTAAATTTAGATCAAATTCTGTGAATAGTCCTAGCTAAAAAATTAAAAGAGTTTAAGTGTATATTGGTCCAGGGTTTTTAAAATAAAAGGTTTTCTATTTTAAAGCAAAAATTATTTTAATTTATAGTAAAAAATTAAAAGTCAAATAAAAACCCAAAATAAAATGAAATGTTTCATTTAGAGTAAAATTCATAGATTCATAGATTCATAGAGGTGAGGGTTCGAAGGGACCTCAAAAATCATCAAGTCCAGCCCCCTGCCCCAAGGGCAGGAAGTCAGCTAGGGTCAAAGGATCCCAGCAAGATAAGCATCCAAAAGTTTCTTGAATGTGTCCAGAGTATGTGCCTGCACCACTTCTGGATGGAGTCTATTTCAGGCCTTGGGGGCTCGGACAGTAAAGACATTTTTCCTTATGTCCAGCCTAAAATGGTCTTGAAGGAGTTTATGACCATTGGTCCTTGTTATCCCTTGGGGCGCTCTGGTGAACAGACATGCCCCCAGATCCTGATACACACCCTTTATGTACTTATAGGCAGCCACTAGGTCCCCCCTGAGCCTACACTTCTCCAGGCTGAAGAGTCCAATGGCTCTCAGCCTCTCTTCATAAAGCCTATTCTCTTGTCCTCTCATCATGCATGTGGCTCTCCTCTGGACTCTCTCAAGCTTCTCCACAACCTTCTTGAATTGTGGATCCCAGAATTGGATGCAGTACTCCAGCTGCGGCCTCACCAAGAGTGAGTACAGCAGGATGATGACATCCTGGGATTTACTTGAGAAGCATCTATGAATGCGAGCCAGAGTTTGGTTTGCGTTACCAGCTGTGACATCGCATTGGTAGCTCGTGTTCATCTTGTGGTCAGTTATGACCCCAAAGTCTCTTTCAGCCGTGGTGCTAGCAAGTGTAGCACCACCGAGCCTATAACCATGCTGCAGGTCTTTTTCCCCCGAGGTGCAGTACCTTACGTTTATCGATATTGAATGTCATCAGGTTTGTATCTGCCCACTTACTAAGCTTATCCAAGTCAGCCTGGATAACTAGCCTATCCTCAGGTGTAGATGCTATGCCCCAAAGTTTAGTGTCATTGGTGAACTTAGCCAGTGCACTTCTGACACCAGTGTCCACATCATTGATAAAGATGTTGAAGAGAACCTGTCCAAGGACAGAGCCTTGGGGGACACCACTGGTCACAGAGCGCCATCATGATTTGCTACCGTTGATTACTACTCTCTGGGTCTGACCTTGAAGCTAATTTCCTAGCCATCGGACTGTGGTATAGCTGAGGCCACAGTTGGCCAATTTTTCCAGGAGGAGTTCATGGGATACCAGATCGAAGGCTTTTTTAAAGTCCAGATATATGATGTCAATCTCTTCTCCCTTGCCCAGGTGATATGTCACCTGGTCATAGAAGGAGATGAGATTGGTCAGGCAAGACATACCCGTGACAAACCTGTGCTGGCTGTCCCTGAGGATGTTGTCAAGAAGGGTCTTTTTGATAATTTTCTCCAAAATCTTACCAGGGATTGAGGTCAAGCTGATTGGCCTGTAATTTCTGGGATGTACTTTCCACCCTTTCTTGAAGATGGGTACCACATTGGCCTTCTTCCAGTCTTCAGGTACTTCACCTGAGCGCCACGAGTTTTTGAATATTTTTGCCAATGTTTGGGCTATGACACTTGCCAGCTTCTTGAGTACTCTAGGGTGTAATCTATCAGGACCAGCTGACTTGAAGGTGTTCAGCCTCTCAAGGTGTTTCTTTACAAGGTCTACACCAGTGTTGGGTATAAATACACCCTCACCCTGGCCGTCCTGCGTCATGCTAGGCTGGGTGGTCCCTTTGGGATGATGAAAGACTGATGTGAAGTACCCATTAAGTAGGTTGGCTTTTTCCTGGGTGTTGGTTATCAGCTGCCCGGTTTGGTTCAACGGGGGTCCAGTGTTATCCTTGCTTCTTTTCTGACTCCCTACATATCTGAAAAAGGACTTTTTATTATCCTTGATATGTGAAGCCAGATGGAATTTGGTTGCAGCCTTGGCTTCCCTGATCCTCTCCCTGCAGGTATGGACAAGTACTGAGTACTCCTCCTTGGTGGTGATTCCAGCCTTTCATCCTTTATAAGTTTCTTTTTTGAGGCATAGGAGGTCCTCAAGTTCCCTGCTGAGTCAAGGGGGTTGCTTGTGCCCTTTTGCTACCCTTCCTCCGAGATGGGATGGACAACCCTTGTACTGTCAGGGTCGCTCCCTTGAGGAGCACCCACTCCTCTTGAACTCCTCTTCCTGTTGAGTCATGGTCCTTAAGGGCCTCAGCAATGAGCCTCCTGAGCTTGTCAAAGTCAGTTTTCCTAAAGTCGAGGACTTCTGTATTGCTGACTGACTTGCCAGCTTTGCGATGGATAGTAAAGGTGATCAGCTTGTGGTCACTATCACCCAGCTTTCCATTGATTCTTAGGTCACTGACTAAATCATCCCCTTTAGCCAGTACCAGGTCCAGCAATGCTTTACCTCTTATCGGCCCATAGACTTCTTGAGTCAGGTAGAGCTTGTCCATGCATGTGAGGAAGCTTTGCGACCGCTCAGATTTGGCTGAGTGCTCTTCCCATGAGATATCCAGGTAGTTAAAGTCTCCCGTGATGACCATGCACCAAGAGCTTACAGCCTCAGCCAGTTCCCTGGTGAATTCCTGGTCCAGCTCATGTTTCTGGTTAGGAGGTCTGTAGTAGACTCCTACCATGGTGTTCCCTGAGCCATGTTCCCCATGTATTTTAACTCGGAGAGACTCCCTGGGTGCCTGTGTCAATTTGCAGGGACATGTAGCTTACCTTGACATAGAGAGCTATATCCCCACCCCTTTTATCTGCACGACCTCTCCTGTACAGGGTATAGCCATCTATACCTGTGGCCCAGTCATAGGTGGAGTCCTACCAGGTCTCCATTATCCCTATGAGATCGTAGTCTTTCTTGCTTAGCAGGACGGCCAGTTCCTCCTGTTTATTTCCCAAGCTCCTGGCATTGGTGTACAGACACATAAGTGTCCCATTGGATGCCCTAGGCTTTCTTGAACTCCCACCTGGACACCATTCCAGGGCTGGGGTAGGTGCAGATTCGCTTGGGTGCCCTATCCTAAGGTCTCCATTATCCCTATGAGATCGTAGTCTTTCTTGCTTAGCAGGACGGCCAGTTCCTCCTGTTTATTTCCCAAGCTCCTGGCATTGGTGTACAGACACATAAGTGTCCCATTGGATGCCCTAGGCTTTCTTGAACTCCCACCTGGACACCATTCCAGGGCTGGGGTAGGTGCAGATTCGCTTGGGTGCCCTATCCTACTGGTTATGCAGTAGTTGCCTAGGGGGCTTGCATTGGTGGTTATCCACCCATCCCCCGTTGGGCTTAGTTTAAAGCCCAGTCGAGCAGGTCAGCCAGCCTGGCTGAGAAAAGCCTTCTCCCCAGTGCAGTGAGGTGGAGGCTCTCTCTCCCCAGCAGACTACTGCTTCCCTCACCAAAGAGCAGACTATGATCATGGAAGCTGAAGCCTTCACGATGACATCAGCACCGCAGTCTTTGGTTGACTACCTTGATCCTCCTCTCCCTCCTCAGCCCATAGCCCAAAACTGGAAGGATTGAGGAAAACACCACCTGCACCCTCTACCTCTTAAGCCCCGCTCACAAAGCCCTGTAGCACATCATGACCCAGCTGGGATTGCTCTGAGCCGTGTCATTAGTGCCCACATAGATAAGAAATATAGGGTAGTGGTCTGTGGGCTGGATGAGTTTTGGGATCCTCTCCACCATGTCCTGGATATGGGCTCCTGGGAAGTAGCAGACCTCCTGGGCTAAGGGGTTGGGGTGGCAGATTGCGCCCTCAGTCCCCCTTGGGGGGGGGGACTCCCACAACAACCACTCTATGAGTGGCCTTAGGGAGAGCAGGGGTGGCAGCTATGGGTCAGCCTGCATTGCCTGCAGGAGCTGGCAACTCTGCAGGATCTACTGGGGCTGCAAGAGGTTCGTACCTGTTGCAAAGCTCCAGAGGGGTGGTCACCTTGGTGCTGCAGGCCTTAGGGCCACTGACCACCTTGGTCTAACTCCCTTGCTGGACAGTATGGGAGATCGCTGAGTCCTCCCTTGTCCTGGAAGGTGACCTTGGTCTACCCTCCACCTCCAGGGGGTGAAGGGCCTGGCAGTAGGAGTCCATCTCCTGTTCACCATCCCACCTGGAGCTCGTCTATCTGGTGCCCCAGAGACTCTGAAGTGGAGCAGACCTGATAAGGGGAGGTGGCCATGCTCCCGGTCCCACATGACTGGAATCGTGCCAGGCAGCCCCCACAGCCAAGAGCCAGAGGCTCCATCTGAGTGGAGCCCAGAACCATAGCTTCCGTCTGGGTGGAGACTTCAGAAGTGCCAGAGGGGGAGGCCTCAGACTCTGAGGGGACCCTGGGGGTGCAGCAAGTACCCATCCGCATTGTACTGGTGGTAGTCTGGCTACTACTGTGCCTACCTACCCTAGGGGGCTCACTGGCAGGGACTTGGGCCCTCCCGCTTGCCCTCCTGTTCTAAACTCCCATGCTAAACTCCCACGCTGGGCCCAGAAGCATGCCTGTTTGTGAGGCTCCAGTTGCATGGCTCCCTGGAGGCTGGACAAAGTAGGAGATAGGGGGAGCTCATGTCCCTCCTCGGCTCCCACTCAGCTGCCCCAGAGCTGACTGGGTTGGGGTTGGGGTCCCTCCCTCCCTCTCTGTTGTGGCCCCACCTACATCTGGCTGTGTTGGGGGTCTGGGTTGGGGTCTGCTGGGGGCTCCTGGGGGTCCCTGGGCTCAATGGGGGTGCAAGAATAAAAATTAAATGTTTTATTCTACCAAATCAATCTAGGACTATGGTGTCAGTTTAGTAAGAGAACTTAAACATTCTCTTTTTGATTTTTTGCTTTAGTCACGAAGGTGGGAAAAAAAAAAATTATTTGCAAACATTTTGTGACGATCCCCATCCCAACTGAATGGCTGGGTTTGAATCCTAGGTTTGAATCCTGGGGTAGTTGGTATAGCAGCCCAGACCACTATCACTTAAGCCAGTGGTTCTCAAACTTTTTAGATTCAAGGCCCCACTCAAGGCCACCTCGGAGAATACCAGCTCTTTGTTGTCACTTATTTTTTTCACTACAGAAGAAGAAGAGAGCAATTTTTCTGTTGCAAGAACTTAGAAACTCCACAAGAGGAAGGGATGCTTTTAACATTGTGGATTTCTATTTGTAGTCTTTGGCTGTGTCCAGGCAAGCAGGAACGTGTGTTTCCCTGGGGACAAGTAGCAGCAACACAAGGTGTCCTGCTGCTGCTTGTCCCTGGGGAAAGCCTATGCCACACACGCTCTGGCATCTGGCAGGTTACCACTGGTGGGGTAGAAGAGGCTGGGCTCAGCAACTGTGCTGGCCCCAGGAGGCTTACCTGGGTCCTGGGGGCCTCGGGGATCTGCAGCCGCAGCACTCTTGCAGCAGTGAGACTGACAAGCAGCCAGAGCATGGATCCAGCCAGCCAGGCTCTGGATTTGGGCAGCATGTGCTGCTGCCACGTGTGCTGGCCCACTTTTTTTCCCAGTGTGCATTTTTTTGACCCTGGGATCTTCTGGGGTCAAAAAAACCACCCCATGCTGCAAAGTAGCAGTGCACAGAACACCTGCAGTGCCAAATACCATATGTCCATGCTCATCTGGATGAGGCCTTTGGGTTTATTTTGGAAATCCTATCTCCACATCTCACATTGTGTGGCACACTGTGGCACCCTTGAAAGCCATGTACCCTGGCTGAGAATCACTGATGTAAGCTAAAGTCCATTAGCAGACAGCATTTCTGTGCACCAGTTTCCAGTGTGGAAATAAAAAGGGAGTGAAAACCCCAGACTACTTACTGAACAGTGGGCTGGGCTTAGACCTGGAGTTCTGTGGTCCCCTTTTTGCCACTGGCTGCCTTCATTCAATTAAGACAGTGATTAAGCTTTTGGTACTTCAATTTGTTCATTTGGAAATCAGAAAGAATAATATGTCACTCAGCAGCTAAGGTGTTGTTTGTAAAGCACTTGGATTAAAAAGAACATAGTAGAATGAAAAGTATTATTATTGCTAACTTAATTTTAAATTTACTTTCACATTGTGTACCATTTTCATCTTATCTACCTCACCTCCAGCAATGAACTGCTAAGCCACAGATACCGGTTGTTAACTAGTTCACAGGTGAAATAAAATGAGCACAGCAAGAACACTTTAAACAAAGCTTCCATCTGTTTTGTTATTTTTTGCATACAGTAGGCCCATGGTCCTTCCTACCTATCATTGTCGTGATATTTGTTTTTTATTTGGTTCCACTACAGATATATAAAGAGGTCAGCATTAACTCCGTCTTTGAAGTATACATTGATTCAAGGAAAAAATTGGGTTAAAAAAATGTATCCTCTGGACATCAGCTTTCCTAAAGAGAACCAGGGCCAGTTTTCTGTGCCAGATGACAGGGTCACAGCAGCAAATGTGAACTGTCCTGCCTGCCTACTAGGGCTGTGCGAAATTTTGCTGGCTGTTTCGTTTTAACACTGTTTTGACTTGTTTTGAGCACAAAACAGCGGAATCAAAATAAAGGGCTTTGAAACAGCCTCAACATGAAATGAGGGCAGTCAAAACATTTCAAAATGTTTTGAGTTTTGAGGCTCAAGCTGGGCTTGCTTGCAGGGAAACAGAAAGTAAGGAGAGGGAGGGGGAAGAGTGGGGGAAGGACTGCTCTCATTGACTGTGTAGCTGGCCAGTGACTGTCATCCTTCCCTGAGGTCCCTTCCAATCCCAGTGCTCTTGGGGGAGGGATAGAAAACACACACAGTCACACGTCATGAGTTTTGCTTGTCAGCAGCCTGAGGTGCAGTTTCCCAGAAACTCCTCCACCTATCTCCTTGAAACCTGGCAGGCTTTGTGGCCTCAGCAGGGGCTACCATCCCTACAGTTTTCACCCTGCTGTGCCTTAACACACATGTGTGACATGAGTTTTGCTTGTCAGCAGCTTGAGGTGCAGTTTCCCTGCATCTATCTCCTTGAAACTTGCCAGGCTTGGTGGCTTCAGCAGAGGCTACTATCCCTGCACGTTTCATCCAAATCAGGCAAGAAATGACAAAGTTATAGGCAGTTTTGTGCTTCCCCATTATAGCCCATGAGTGAAATGTCGAAACAGTGAATAATTTTCCTCAGACTATTCCAACAGTTCACCTCTAAGTAAATTAGACCTGGAAAAGTTCAGACTGAGACTTTTTGAAAGTAAAGTCTGATTAAAAATTAGGGGAAGAAGAAGGAAAACACTCTGACATCATTAAAAATATCATGTAAAATGGAATAGAAAGTGTCACATCCTTCTTTTTGAATGATAAAGAATACAATAAAAATACCTTGGTTTTTTTTCTCAATCCTCTCATTTTTTCTGTTTATTTTTTAACTATAGAAATACCATTAGTATAAACCTGACTCTTTCTCATTTTTCTGGACATCTGCTTGGAATACCAATGAAGAACACTTGGAGATTTTAGTAGGTGACTGAAATTGTAGAATTTTGAATATTTAACAAAGAAATCTTTTCTCCCAGTGTTTTACTGGGCATTTGAGCTATAGCAAGTAAGTGTTAACAAGAATTTTAAGTAGTTAAAAAATCTCACCCTCTTGATTACTCAAGCTACACTTCTTGGTACTTTTGATAACCCTACTAACTCTCCAGTCCTCTACAAATTCATCCTGGAAAATGAAGATAGACATGGCTTAATTATTCTTAACAAGAAGAAAAAAACAACAAACTTAATAAAACGAAAATAATTTAATTATAAAAAAGCAAATAATGGTACGAACCCCTTCTCCCTGTACACGTGAAATACTCAGCACTCACAATCACATTTTTTCTCTTCCATTCAGTCACTCACAGCTACCTTTCTTCTGTTTCCAGGTTATGTAAAGACTTTTGGCTTTGAGGCTGTACTGAGAAATCTCAACACAGACTTACAGTTTAGGGAGTGATGTCTGTAAATAGAATCAGATAGAAACACTGACAACATATCAGAGGTTGGAAGGAGGGGGCAGAAGAAGCATTTGATAATTGAAGGAATCTGGGGTTTAAAAACATATCTTTAGAAAAACAGCAGAATATGAGTTTCCTTGAAATTCTCTTTGACTTAGAATTAGAGCCCTGATAAAATCTGAACAAGAAAGGTTCTAACTAGTAACGTTTAATATAAATATCCTCCTTACTTTTCAGGCACTGATCAGGTACTGAAAGTTTCTTTTTTGTTCCCTAAAAGCCAGATTAAATCCAGGTTACTTCATCTAGTTTTTAATTTTGTTTTTAGGCTTATAAGAAATGTATAGAAAAGTTTAGCATTTTAATACAGCACTGAGAGGAAGGATGTTTTTATGCTGTTATTGTAGTCTTTCTTCTAGGGGGGGACAAATACATTCTTTCCCACATTTCTCATAGGAACATGTTAAATTTATAAAATCAGCATTTTTTTGGTTGGGAAACTGCCCACTGGAGAATTTTTAATTATCTTTCCATAGGACGAAGGAATGACTCCTGAAAACCTTGTCTTGTAACTAGAGACCTTTTTCACCTTTTATTTGGTGGTCTGCCTTCCACCACTGCTCTTTCCAATTTTCATGGAAGTATTGTACTGTGCCTGAAGGGGTTAATCCATAGATATTACAGTGTTTGCATGGCCTGTGGAGAGTAAATTTTTGCAGATTTCTTTGTTCCAGTGGTTTCCCGGCTGATTCTATTTTCTGAACCACATGCATCCATACGGGACATATTCCTTAGAAGAGGGTCATTCCTCCACTGCTAGTGAATAAGAGGATATATTTTTGAGCTACACTATGCATTACACTATGCATGACTTTGGGAACCTGGTTCACTTGCATGGTGTCAGGAAGCAGTGGACAATGAAGAATGCAGTGCAACAACAGTAAGTGCATGTCTCATTGTGCATTGCTTCCTGATGTCTCCTGTTCTGCAGAGGGAAGCCTGTAACACATGCTTACTAGTGGGTTACACATACAAAGATCTGCATCACATGTAGGCAGATGTGTAGTCGTTGTCACCCTAGCGCTTGTTTATCCCTACCATTGCTGTGGATGCACTTCCTTGTTATTTGCATTTTCATTCATTTTTGGAAAAAAAATGATGGGGAAAGTAGTGAAAGAACAAATACTGACCTTTGAGCTCATATCCATGAACTCAGTTTTGTTCTTGGTTTTTGCCCTTTCTACTGAGCCTGTTACCAAGTCAAACAAGGTGCTAAGCAAAGCACTGTCAACTATTGCGTTGGATCAAAGGATTTTAAGCCCAACAGCAGCTGCCAAGAAAAGGTCATCACTTGCCCAGGCTACATTTTGTCGAAGACAATGAAGTTATTTTCTATTCTGCCTTCTAGCAGTGGATGTTTTTCTTAATGGTGGCCACTAATTAATTCATAGTAATATTCTAGGAATAGCATGATGATTGATCAAGCATTCAGAAAGTATGAGTTATTAAGATACCCAGCACTGCTCTTTTGCAGAAAATTGTTCTTGTGGATCTTAAAAGTTTGAGCTGTTTGTTTGTTCTTTCTGTCCTTCCCAGACATCAATTTTCTCCCACAAGCTCCTGATTATATTTTCTGTAAGCCTTGATGTACTTTTGCAGGCTCCTACCATTGCTTCTTAGACCTTAGCTTCTTAACTAAAGCCATTTATTGATATACTACATCTCTCAGTGAAGTAGGACATCAATAAATTAAAGATTAGTTCAGTATGTCAGCTTTCCCTAAGAATTCTGGGAAACATTTGCCACTTTGGATAACTGTGGAGGCCATGCAAGTCTCATGCTGCAGAGATAACAGCTCTGTAAGATTTAAGCTCTCTTTCAATGATATTTCCTCCTACTAAATATTTTTGAAAGTCACCTTTTAAATTAATTCATAGATTCTGATCACTACTAAGCAAACAGGTGGTGTCTTAGTTTCATATATTTTGAAGAAAGATGTACACACAAATCATCAGATGTCTCCTACTGCATTCTGCCCTGCCCATGCTCTGTTCTGGCTTTATGTGGCCTGGGCATCATTATAAATAATGCCTTCTTAATGCAAACAGACTTTTCTTTTGTGACTCCTACTGTACTTTTAATTCGCAAGATCACAACATTTCCTTACAGCCTCTCATTTTAATGACTGCATGGACTGAAGTGTGCTATTACTGTAGTGGCTTCCATTAATCTTATTTGTCAGAATCAGCTCATTCCATTGGTTTAAATGTTATTTTGTTCTTTCTTCTTGTTTTCACATTGGAATCCAGGAATCTGTTTGGGGTTTGGCATTTTGCACTGCTTACAGTTAGATCACAGTTAGTTTCTAGAGGTTTATTCAGGATAGGATTTTGAAAATAGGACCTAAACATTTGGCTTGTAACCCAATTTTTGTACATGTGAATAAGTGAGGTATTTTCAAAGGTACTGGGCAGCCAGTAGTTCCTATTGATTTTGGCTGGTTGCTGCAGGATATTCAACACCTGTACAAATCAGATCACATAACAAGACATTTAAATAAAAACATGAGTGTAATATTAGGCATTCATCTTTGAACATGTTGGCTTTGGTTTATCAGATTTAAAATTTGTATTTCACTTTGATCCTTTTCCCCAAATATTTGAAAATCTGTGTTCACTTCTCTATAATTCATTTTATTAAGAAAATACACATGAAAGAGCAGATCATAATATTTCACGAAAAAGGCCAAGTTAGCAGCAGAATAGTGTAGCTGGTACAATTATGCATTTTGAATCAGCTATTCCATTTGCAAACTTATTCACAAGCCAATCTTGATTTCTGTTGTTCTTGTTTGTGTTGCAGGAGTATCTAAGAACCCCAGTTATGGACAATTGCCTAGTTTTGCCAGAGAGCGCTCTGCAGATTTTTGATATCTAAGGGCTGTTAAAAACTCTTAACTTTGACTAGTTACCCTTCCATCCTTTCTTGTGTCTGTGAGACAAGGTATTTAGCAGAATTTGCAGATTTGTTGGAATCTGACATGGCTACACTGTGAACATTTCTGCTATGGCCTTGAATTCTTGACCTCTGAACATCCAGACACTCCCCTGAGTGTCCATGCCACCAGAATGAGGTACTAGTCACCCTTTGTGCTGTTTAACTGGTCACGAAGCCTCCTGATGGGATGAGTGAACCATAACAGAAATGATGAATAGCAGCAGTTGAGTATAATTAACATTTCTATACATGCACAAATGCTACTGTTAATATATACTACTGTTAACATGGGTATTTGTTTGAAAAACAGTAATTACTGAAATATCCATGGGAACAAAGTCCAGTGGTACACGTGTTTATAAATAGTGAATATATGAAGGGACATGAGCAAGTCACTCAGATACTGTGATGGTGGGTGCAGTATAAGTAGATAAATGGAGTGATAGATTTGTACAACCAACTGGAATTTGAATGAATAAGTAATTTGCACACAAAAAAAGTTTACAATTCTTAATCCAAGTTGTAGCAATTATAAATCCATTTTAGGAACAATGTGGGAGCGTCTACACGTGCAGTTGGTCCAAGGTCAGTATACCTACAAGTAAACTACTTGCGAGTAAATGCTCCTGGGCAGGCATCTATACATGTAGGAACATGGCAGCAGATTTGCTGCTCTTAGCTGGCCCTGCAATGGGCCCCTGCCAGGGGAACTGCCAGCAGCCATCTTGAAAAGCCAGCCCTGCTCTCTGCTCACTGGCCAGCCACTTCTCTGGCCAGGAGCACCATGTACAGTGCAGGGGCAGCACATGGCAGCTTTCTCCTCGCCTCCTCTGTCTCTTTGGGATGGGTAAAGCCACTGTCTGGGAGGCCATCCTGGAGATGTATGGTGCCCTCCAGAATGTGTTGGGGCACATGGTGCTCCACATGCATGACCCGCAGCCTTCAATCAGGCCTCAGATTGCGGGTTGGGCATGTACGGGTACCAAGGGACCCTGGTAAGTCAGCCAGGTGGGCCTGAGGCCAGGCAGCTGCTAGCCAAGACCCCCATACCCCCTCTCTCCCCTGGGCAGGTGAGCTGCTGGGTGCTGGCTGCAGCCAGCCTGATTCCATCTCGTTCCCAGAAAAGGAAAGGCCAGGCTCTTAGCAGCATCTAATGCCATAGCTCCAGACTCTGCTGCCCACTTCTCCTCCTGCAGGCCAGCCATTCTGCTGTGCTGCTGCACAGCCCATGGTGCCCAGGCTTGGGGGGTGTGGAGCTCCCAGACAACTAGGACAAGGAGCTACCTGCGCCCCCACCCTCCCTGCAGGGGGGCTCTCCAGGGAGGCACCCTGGGGCTAGCCCCCTCCACATCAGCACTGTGCCCTGAGCATGCCCCTGCTGCGCATGTCCTGGGTGCTGCACAAGGATCTGTTTGCATGGATTGAGGGGTACCCAACCCACTACAGCCTGTTGCTGCTGATCACCATGGTGCCCCGGGTGTATCTGTACAACTGGCATGGGACCCTGAGCTTTGATGGCATGGGGGGCAAGCCCAGGCTGCCCCCCAACCTCCACCACCCCCTAGAGGGCTACCTGTGGCTGCGATACATGTCTCTGCCCCTTCTCCCCCTCTCCCCTCCACAGCCAAGGAGGACATCACAGCTGGCACTGACACATTCCTCAGTGCGTGAGAGGACTGCGGTTGCCTAGCTGCAGGGGCATGGACTGCTCAATAAAGTTTTGCACTGTCTCTCACCTCTCCATGTGCTGTGAGGAGGGAACCCAGGGCCCAGGGGAGTACAGCTGGGCTGGGTGGGAAGCGGGACAAGAGCAGGGGGCAGGGGCAGTGGCAGGGGTAGAGTGCCCCCTCCCACCCAGTGTAGCCTCTGGTTGGGGCTGGTGTGCCTGCCAGCTCCGCTTGGTGCCAGCTAGCGGCAATGATGTGTGGCTCCAGGTGGACCCTTCGGATGACAGGGTGCGACGTGCCTGGGCAGAGGCCACCCCCACGGAGGAGCTGGCACTGCTGGTGGCCAGTGCTGACATGGTTGGCCACACCTCATGGTTGGGGCTGTGGCTGCCGAGCTGTTGGGGCAGTTGCTGGCCCAGGCTCCCCAAGCTGCTGGTGGAGGCTGCAGGTAGGGAGCTCAGTGGGATTAGCTGCTGGTGCCCAGAGGGACCCTCCCCCAGGGACACGTCTCTGGGGGTGCCAGGCCAGGGTGGGGGCTCAGACAGGCAGCCCATGCTGCTCAGGCAGGCAGCACAACTGTGACCTGAGTTCCAGGGCACAAGGATCTCTGTCAGTTGCCACATAAAGGGCATGGACTCGTAGGCACTCCCCAACTGACAATTGTTGTCAGTGATGGTGACCCACTGTGTCCACAAGGCCTTGACTTTTACGTGGCATTGCTGTGCCGAGCAGTTGTCCCTGTGCTGCCATATCTGGCTTGACAGCCTCTCATACACATGGGTGTTGGAGTGCCTGCCCAATGCGAACTAGTGCTGCACCTCCACCTTGCCCCACAGTGTCACGTGGATGCCAGTCTCCTCCTGTGAGCAGTTGGGGATGGGTGGTAGGCACTGGCATGGGCAATAACGAGGCCATTGGGGCTCCCATGCCAGCTCTCTGGGCCTCTGTGTGACTATCCCCATGCTGCTGGGCCTGGGCATCTGCCTGTGGTACCCAACGCAGAGGCATGGGAGCAAATCTGCTCCTGATTGGTGTCTACACATGCATTATTGTACAGTAACTACTCACAAGTAAATTTGCTACTTGCATTTGCAGGTAGCAAATTTACTCACAAGTAGTGTCATTTACTGCACAGTAAGCATGCACACGTGTAGACACGGGCACTTACTGTGCAGTAAACTATGCTACTGCGCAGTAAAGTGTCTCATGTAGATGTGCCCTGTGTTTCTAGTTAAATGTTTGTTTATGGAATCCTTACCCCTGATACCTGTGGGGTGTGAAGCTTGCAGGAACTGGATGATCTAGATGGGCTCTCTGTCTACATACATCTAAGAGTATGGGAGTTATCATGAGATAAGATAGGATGTGAACTTACAGCACATTGTCTACTCCACAGGAACTGCATGTGTGAACACAGTTACCCCATGATAAATGTGAGGTAGCTTATCTTCTATTCATTTAATAGCCTAAGAGAGCCCTGCTAAGGAATTTCTTCCTAAGAATGAGAACGGAGTTCTAAATACCTGTCCTAGCTTCTGTCCTCTGTTGAGTCTGTAGAGTTGGTGTTCTAAACTGCCCAACCCCAAGGAAGAAATTATCATGCTTAATACTTGTTTGTGGTGTAGATGAGGATGGGCTTCACCAGGAGGTTCTGGGGGTGGTGCAGCAATATGCTCCCCTTTTCTACTGAGAGTGTTTGGCATGCACATCACTTTGTTCAGTGGGACTACTCACAAATTAGTGTCAGACCACTCACCTGTAAAGGATACATTTCTGCGTAATAGAAGATTGCCAAAGCAGTTGTAGAGACAGGAAATGGGTAGCTCTCATCTACCTCTTCTGTAAGGTCTAAAAGATATTTCTGTAGCGGTGTCTATAATGGTGAGATTAGATTAATTCATCTACACTTGAGTGGAAAGTTCATCTTTTGCAGTTTCCCTTATTTGTATCTCTCTAAGCTCATCTTCACCAAGCTGGGTACTTTGGTTTGAGCCAAATTCCTCTGCTAGCATTGGGTATATGTGAATTTACAACATGTTAGGTGCTTGGCACTAACGTGCAAAGTTTGTTCAAAGGGGAGCAAGCTACCTCATATTTGGGAAGTGTCAATGTGCAGCAGTTGCTGCTGAGGAAGGCAGATGCGAATTTACAGTACATAAGCTGCTCCACCCTAACTACCATGTGGATACCTTAGCATGCAGTAAGTGCAAGGTAGCTCACCTCACTTTCAAAACCAATCCTGATCTGGCGCTGTCATGCTATATAGCTACTTTCTAAAGGGACTAAGCTGCCTTCAAGCTCCTCTGCACTGTGTCCATACAGGAAGTTAGTATGGAGTAGCTACTTAATTTATGTCCTAGAATACTTTGTGGTAACCTGCCCTTGTAGACTAGCCCTTGGTGGGCACATCTACATGTGCTATTAATGTGAAGTAGTAAATTCTGGTTCTATATCATGCCAGAGTTTATTGCTACTGGACGTCACATTTATACATGCACCCAGGACTGCAGCACGTTGAACTGGGTTGGAGCGTCTCTGACTGGCAAAGAGCTTGGGATGGTCAGCTTGCCAGCTAGGGGCTGCTGTGACCCAGATCAACATGCTGCAGAGGGGCTGGCTGGGTCACAAGAGTGCTGCAGTGCGCGGCTAGCTGGTAGGCAGCTGCCACACTGAAGTACTGTTGTACCCCAGCCAGCCTGGTCCCTGTCTACATGTGTATTGCTGTGGAGTAAAGTACTCTGCTGCAGGATAGTACTTGTATATAAAAATACAATCCTGAGGTGGAGTAAATTAGTTTACTCTCCCCTAACAGCATTGCACATGTAGATGCTGATGTTTTACAGTGGAGCTCTGCATTAGTCAGCTCCTCAGTACACACCTTGTACTAAATAAATGTCTTCATGGGCTGGTGCTTTTAAATTCGCTGTGCACAAACTTCCTTGAATAGAAAAGAAAGTTGGCCAGGAAGTATTACCTGGGGGTCAACATTTCAAAGTTTTATATACATTAGCCCCAATGTTTAGCTCAATGTAATGCTTTGTAAAACATCCTGAAAAGCCAGAATGCTGGCCTGCATTTCAAAAAGGAATAAAGCTGAGGTGTAGGAAAAAGCGATTGTAATAAATATACACAACATTGCTTCAGCATCCATCATTACTGCATAGTGTCTGCATTGAAATGATTATTACATTTGGATTCACCTAGTCAGAGGCCACATGTTGGAAATTTGGCCTGATATGTTTTTATATGACCTGGTTTCAATGTACATTAACTACTAACAAATAGAAACCTGCCCACACGCAGGCCAGTTGTGCTTCTTTTTTTTTAAGCTAAGAGTAAAATGTAAAATGCCAAACAACTATCTCTGACTTACACATGGGAAACCAAACTGCTGATGAGTAGTATCCCATTTACAATTAAAATCTGGCCTCCTTTTCTAATTTTTGTTGACATGCTGTTGGTTTGTGGACTCCTAATAGAAGTCTTGGATTTTTAAACAGACTCTGCTTTGACTTCCAATTACCATACAATTAACAATTCTAAGAATGCTGTCTTTTAATTGCACTGCTCATATTCATTTTTCTATGCACTTTGAATTTGCCATCATGGCATGTCTTTTGTAGAGCCTAGATAAATCTATTAGTCTTGATTTTTTATTAAGATACACAGCTAGCCTAAAAAAATGTATAATACCTGTATATTCCAAGATGAAAATAAGACAAAACAAACTCCCTACAACCAAATCACCCTAAAGGAAAAAGTAGTTTCTTAATCTTAACATATTCTGCATAGTGAATTACTAAACTCCATAAACATTTCAGAATACTGAGAGCAATCCTGGATTATCCAGTTGACCTCCATACCCTTTTTTCTTTCATGGTGATGTTGAGAAAATGTGTTAATTAAGTGACACATTTCTTCCCCCAGGATGCTCAGGCAGGTGATGCTGCTTCTTCCAATTGGCTGTGTGTTCAGGATGCCATTTAGCCCGTTCAGTAGGATCATTCACAAACAATATACTATTCAGTCAGCACAGGTTCTAGTGGTCTAAAAAGATAAATATAAGATTTAAAAAAAATGAAGGAAAAATAAAGTCAAGCAAGAAAGCTTCATAAAGACCTACTTAAAAGCCTGCAAGCGTGAAAGGGACACTCTGACTTTCCAACAATATCATAATTTGGAACATTCCAGTCTATATCAGAAAGAACGGTGAAAATAAGGAGCTCTGGGAGTGGGCTTTACAGTTTCCAAAGACCTGAACTTCAGTGCTCGTAGTCTTTTCTGACTTCAGCTATGGGCATCAGCACCTCTGAAAAGCAATCCTTATCTATCCAATGTCTTTTTCCAAGAAGAAATTACCTACAACATTTATTATACATGAGGTGACCTGCTGAATCCAGCTCTTGAGACTTAGACTACAGAACTTTCTAAGTTTGTCACAGGTATAAAACCACTATGGTTGTCAGCAACCAAAACAGTTTTCAAGATGCTACATTATTTGCTTCTGGAATGGGAAAAGACTAGGAAACTTCTTCCAGAAAGTGTTATTTTAATGGTGGTTACTGTTTGCGTCTTTCTGAATGTGTAGGGTCCACATCCTGGTTTCTACAATTCATTAAAACATTATTCTACATAACAGAGAATGACTGCTCGGGGAGTGGAATAAATTTAACTAGTTTGAAGACAGTGCTTGATTATTTTGCGAGAGGGATCACATGAAGTTGTCACCTGTGATAGCAAGTGGTTGGACTTGATGACCCAGGGGAGGTTCCTTCCAGTCCTGTTTCTATGAACTGAGTTAACAGACTGCTGTCAAAATTGCTGTCGGGGAATGCTCTACTTATAATTAATTTAGATATATTTATTGCTGTTTTTTTCCCCATGTCTATGATGTGTTCCCTTTCCTCCTATTGTAGTGCTCCTTGTTTTGTACAAACTCAATGCTTGTGAGTAGGCAAGTGTTGCCTATTGAGGGTGTACAGATAAAGTATTTAGTGAGCCAAAAATTTCTGCGTGAGTGCTTAGCTTGGAAATGTTTCCTAGTTTTAAGGGAGTCCCAGACTTATTTTAATCAAGTCCTTGTTCCTGCCAACTACACCTGAAAGAAGCTTTGTGTGTTTATATGAAAACAATTATAAATACTGCCAGAAATTTTAGAGACTGGATTTCAGATTCCTGATCTTTTCATTGCTTTGTTCTAGGATAACAGTGCTTATTAGACAGAAGGACACTAATTCCTGAAATGAACTTCAAAAAGTCCATAAAGTTACTGTCTGCCTAAAAGAAATACAAAACAGAAGCATCTGCCGGAGACAAGAGCATGTTGCTGGCTGAGTAAAACAGCAGGGGAACCTGCTGTTGACCAGATTTGACCATATCAGTGCAGGTGTTACTGCAATTAATAAGAATTACTATTTACACTTGTTTTTAGAGGTTTGAAAACATGGGGAAAATATATAGCCTTTAAGTCATAAAGACAATATACATATGACACGTGCTTTCATTAATATATAGATAGTCATCGGAGTTTGCAAGAAGTGACCATTTCTTGGTATTTGGAAACAGATAGCCCTGAATCTGCTACATGTGTGCTTAATTAAATGGTATATAGCTTGAGACAGATTTTATTTTGAATTCAAGCGTCAGAGAAATGATAAGCTCTATAAAAAATAGATAGAGCCCATTTGGAGTGACTGATACAGAATGATAAGGAGTTATTGTCTCTGGATTTACTCCCTGTCTGCAAGGAAAACAAATCAAAGTCCTTAAGAATACATAGTTATTTATCTTTGTTTGTAAAATGGCACAAAATGCTTCTTCTGTAAGGTGAGCTCTAATTAGCCAATTGCAGACATTCGGGCCAGAACCTCAGTTGGTTTAAATCTGCCTGATTCCATTCACATCAACAGACTAGGCCAATTCACAGCAGCTGAGCAACAAGCCAAGATAACATGTACTATTATAGAGCAATGTCTGCTGAATTTTGTGAATTTTCATTTTTAAAGCAGAAGGAATGTTACTCTAAATTGATTATTGAGTGACTTAGACCACAGATCATCAAGGCTGTACCAATCTCCTCAATAACACTGGGCGTGCACATTTCCTCAGACCTAGTCACCAGTATGACGTGAGGTTTAATCTCTTCCAAATTAGTCCTGGTGGCAGTTTTGTCTAGCCCCAGGTAGAAAGAGATATGACAGAGTTTTTAAAGGGAAAATTGACGAAGAATTGAAGCCAAAAAAGGCAGGTTGCCTTGAAGTGAAAAGGAATAGAAATGCTAGATTCAGTTGGCTGACTCACATTAGGGTTCTTGTTCTTTTTATTCAGTGACTGCTTAGCCGGCACTTAGATGGAAATATTATAGGATATGCACACATTTGCGTCTCATCTTTGTATAGGCAAAAAAAAAAGAGACATAATGAGACTTAGCTAGTTTTTGTGGAGAAATATGTTCCAGTGGGACTTTTTTTGGACCAACTCAAGAGTACTCAAGTGTAAAATAAGATCATATTCTTAAAATGGCCTCTTTCGTGGCAGATTGTTTGAGTATATTTTATTCTCTGGCATAAAATGTTACTTTTCTTTAAAATATCAGAATATGGGTATCTGTCAGCTATACAATTAAAATTCTTCCCTGAAAATTCTTGCACCGTGGGACAAATCATACTGTAGAGCCAAAAACCCCCTCTTCCCAGAGAAGATAGTTAAGAGTAGATAGTTAGCTATATGACTAGAGTTTGTCCTAATGATACCATGGATATACCAGACAGCACAGCCAAAGTTGCAAATACCAGATTTTCCAGTTTGGCTTTCATGTTGCTGGTAACCAGGTGATCTGACATGAGGGGCTTTGAGACTGACAAAGAAGAAAGAGGGTGACACATGTGAGAGATACAATATGAGAAGGACAAAATCTACTCTTAGTAGGTAGTTTTCAAACAAGAAAGCAGGACTAGGTAGAAAGCAGGTAAGAGAAATGAGGTCCCAGGACAGGATCTGCAACCTGAAAAAGGACTGACCTAACCCAAAATACAGACCTGTTTCAAAAGGTTTGTTGCAGAGGTAAAAACACTTGAGCGAGGATTTTTTTGTGTGCAGCTGTTTATTATTTTTGCTTAGATCCATCTATCTTCTGTGATTTGTCTCAGAGTAGTAACATGTGACCAGTTTAGGAACTCCTCTGAACATTCCCTGCATTGCTTCCATTACATACTCCTCAAAGGTTAAACTATAAACTACAGTGCTCCTATGGGAAGGGCTCTTGGGAAGGTGCACTTCAGTAACTGGGAAGACTTAGTAGATTCAGCACTGGTACTGGGAGGAATAGGAACTGGTTCAAAGCTTGCAGTGTCAACACATACAGTGTGCACAGGGGTGCATGTGCACCCCCTGAGAGCACTGGTGCACCCCCTGACAGCAGTGTTCCCAGGCAGGGGGGGCAGGCGAGAGCACTGGCTGGGGAGTGCACCAGGAGAAGTGGTCCTCCAGGATCTGATCCCACCGACCCAGAAGTGCCAGCGGCATGCTGCTGCCAGTTGCAGGTTGGCGGGATTGGCCATGGGGGAACTACCCCCTGGTGGGTAGGATTGGCCGTGGGGGCCCTTCCCCACGTCAGCAGATCCCCCTGGCCTGTGGGACCGGCCATGGGGGACCCCCTCCCCCCATTGCTGACTGTCCACTGTGGGGGGAAGTGCCCCTCTGACTCAGGAGGCACCAGTCACTCATGAAAGCTTGCATTCCCTAGAGCAGGCACTAGACAAAGTCTCCACCTGGAAGCTGAAGACTGGCTGAAGCCTGCCAAGGTGTAGGGGAGTTTAGAAGATTCTGGCTCTAGCATGTGAGCCTAGACAGAGCTGGCTGGTGAGTATGTACAAGGCACAGCTCAAGTAGGACTTTGACAGGGCTTGACCCTGCAGTTCTTATAATATGTATATAACTGGCACTGGGATCAACCATGTATGGAGACCCCCAGGACTTAACTGAACCATACAGAGGTAGCTATCATCTTATTTGCAATACAGTCTTTAAAAATGTGAACAGAACATGGGTAGAAGAGGTCATGCAAGGAGCTTGGGACCTTGGGACCTGTTAGATATTTACAGCTTCAGAACATTGGAAAGGAAAGATATTTTCTGTACTTGATTTTTGCTGAAGCAAAAAGCAAATGTTCTGTGTTCAACAGTGAAGAGCATTCTTGAGAATAAGGGCCCTTAAAGACTCTTGCATTTTGTTTGTTTTTTTTCTTTTTTTCTCCTTCTGGGCAATGAATGACTAGTCCCTTGATACCATTAATTGTTTATATAGAAAAGCTATTGCCAATCTGAGTTTCCTGTTAAAATTAATATTCTTATTGTATATTCCTGTCTTTTCCTTTGCTGGGAGAAGCTGAGACTCTAATTCAGGGCCAAATCCTCCCACAAGTGCAAGGCAGAAGGCACAATTTTGGGATTAGGGATTAGATCCCACCATACCCTTACTACTTACTGGGGGTGCCCCATGCACCCCTAGGACTGGGAGATCCCAGTGGACTGTTCCCACGGCTGGGACATTGCAGCAGCTGCAAGGTGCTGGAGGTGTGTGGGGTGCCCCACAGCTGGGAGATCACAGCAGCTGCAGTCTCTCACAACAGGGGCATATGGTGTGCCCCCTCAGCTGAGGGGGCTCTCAGCTCTGGGAGCTAGCTTCTTGCTGGTGCAGGGGGAGCCTGGGATTGGCCTTCCCCTGCACTGGCAAGAAGGTGTGATAGGGTCTAATGCACACCCTCAATCATGCCTCCTGCCATGTGGCATGGCAGGAGGTATGACTGTGTGGGTTGCACATTAGATCCCATTGTGCCTTTACCTGGTTGCGTAGAAGGGCCCTTAAAGTCTCCCTACAGTGCATGGGGAGAGTTTTCTGAGGCCCCAGCACACATGCATTTAATGGCATGATGGGATCTGCTCCCTGATCCTAACAACTGTGCCTCTTGCCATGCCATATGTGCATAGCAAGCAGTGTAATTTTGGGGTTAAGAATCAGATCCCAACCATGCCATTACTACTTGCCAGTGCAGGGAGAGCCCAGGATCATAATCCCAGGCTCTTTCTACACTAGGTGATTGTTGGCCCCAGCCCAAACTGCCATGGGTCTGGTTTAAGACTTGTCAGGGCTGTGGCCAACGATCAGCTGATTGTCAAAACCCTGCACTGGGCAGCTCTGCCTTGGGATCAGAGGCTCCAGGTGAAAGCAGTCAAAGGGCTTCTGTTGCGGTACTTTAAACCCTGCCAGAAGCCTCTGATCCCCCTGAGATCAGAGGCTTGGTAGCTAGAGGGCACAGGTTTTAGTCTCCACCAGGTGAAGCCCTTCAGACACTCTCCCCCACCTGTACCTGCAGCTGACTATCATGGCTGTTGGTGTGACTATCAGTCCTGGGATGGCAATGCATGAGGGCCAGTCCAGACCCTGGTATGGTCCTGGCCTTGGGACTGATTGTCAGCCCTGACCACATGTTAAATATAAGGGAGCACAGAAATGAGCTATAAAAATGTTTACATTATAGACCCTTTTATGGTGCCTGAAATTGGGTGCATATGGGTCTACCATGCCATATACGCTGTGATTAACATGTTAATTACAGCATAAATGTAAGGTGTAGTGGAGGCTTGAGATACACAAAAGCTAGCAGACAGAACAGGGAGCTGCCTAAGCTATTGAACAGGAAATGTTGAGGATAGATTTTAAAACCCCATGACTCCAGGGTTCAGTTACTTACTGTAAGTTATACTTCCTTCCTCTCCTTGGGGGAAACAGCCCTGAACTTTCTGGAGTTAGATGCCTATACCTTTTCTTAACCCCCCAAAAAAAACTAAACCCCAAGCAAGGGTAAGGGCAGAGTTGTCTTTAAAAATACACCTGGAGAATGAGGAGATAGGGCTTGTGCTTTTATCCAGCAGCTTAGTGATTAAATCATTCATTCAGGATATGTAATTCCTGAATTCATAGTTTCATAGTAGCTAGGGTCAGGAGGGACCTGAACAGATCTTCTAGCCTGACCCCCTGCCACAGGCAGGAATGAATGCTGGGTTCTCAAGACCGCAGACAGGTGATCATCCAACCTCCTCTTGAATTTGCCCAAGGTAGAGGCAAGGACCACTTCCCTGGGAAGTTGGTTCCAGATTTTGGCCACCCTAACTGTAAAATATTGCCTTCTGATCTCTAACCTAAACCTATTCTCCATCAGCTTATTACCATTGTTCCTTGTCACCCCAGGCGGTGCTGGGGAGAAAAGGGCTCTGCCTATTTGCTGTTGATCCCCCCTGATGAGTTTGTAGGCAGCCACCAGGTCCCCCCTCAGCCTCCTCTTGCTGAGACTGAACAGGTTCAGGTCCTTCAGTCTCTCCTCGTAGGGCCTGTCCTGCTGCCCTCTCACCAAGCAGGTGGCCCTCTTCTGAACCCTCTCCAAGCTGGCCACATCCCTTTTGAAGTGTGGCACCCAGTACTGGACACAGTACTCCAACTGCAGCCTGACCAAAGAC
>NW_005841855.1:1544663-1558371 GCF_000455745.1 Alligator sinensis | reverse complement strand
TAGCCAGTTTCCAATCCCCTGGCACCTGGCCAGATGACCACGAATATTCATACAGCTGGGCCAAGGGCTCCGCAATGACCCCTGCCATCTCCCTCAACACCCTTGGGTGGAGGGCATCTGGACCTGCAGATTTAAAAATGTCTAGCCCTTCCAGAAGATCCCTAACTATATCTGCACTGACTGAAGGCCTGATAGAGTTATCCTCAAGATTGTCCCTACCTCTGGTAGGTGGGATATCTCGGTCCCTGTTCAGGAAAACAGAGGCAAAGAAACTGTTAAAAAATATGAGCTTTCTTGTCTGGCGTGACCACAAGATTACCGTTTGTGTTTGCAGGGGCCCTACATTGCCTGGTGCCCTCTTCTTGCTCCCAATGTACTTGAAAAAGGACTTTTTGTTGTCCTTAATCCTGGACGCTAGCCTGAGCTCCATCTCTGCCTTGGCCTTCCTAATATCCATCCTACACTCCCGGGCCGAGGAGGAGTACTCCTCCTTGGTGATAGCTCCTCCCTTCCACTGGTTGTACACCCCCCTTTTAGTCCTCAGGCATTGCTGAATGCCCTTGCTGAGCCAAGGGGGTTTCTGAGCACTCTTACCCCCCTTGCTGCTTTCAGGGACTGTTATCCTTTGGGCCATTCAGTTCTCTTCTCTAGGATCCAAACCCACATTTACTAGGAGACTGCCTGAATTATTAAGGATAAGGTAAAGGATGCTCTTTCACTCCCTCTACCTGAAACTATTCCACTTGGCATGAAAATTAAATAGTCTTTGGGTTAGGGGGAAAGAAGATATGACCTTATAGACTTGTGATGGGGAAGGGGGAGGGAAAGTCTTGGATTCTAGTCAATTCTTTACTGCCTAATAAATATAAAATAGTGAAGTATTCACTGGGCTATCAGGTAAAAATGAGGCAGTGCAAATGACTCCTCTGATAGCTCCATTTGATTGGAAGCTGGATATGTTAGGAACATTGGACTGGGCCCCTCTGGTGACACAGGCAGAGGAAAGTCAAGCTGGTGAACTCAGTGGGGCTTAGGTGTGAGACAGGTGTCAAACTGCTTAACAATGTCAACACTGAAGTGCTGCTGGGCATGTCCACAAGCTGAATTTTAGCACCTGGGCAACTTCAGTGTGCCTGTGGACTTTGTGCACCTCCAAGGTAAGATGCCAGCAGCAGCTGAGCAGGGCTTTGTGGGTATTGCAGGTATGATTGATATGCCTAAATTGGGAATTAGATAGGGCTTAGGCACCCAAATCCTTTTTGCAGATCTAGCCCAGACAGATTATGTGGCTGAGTAATTGCCTGCATGTGAGGTTTAAGTGAGTGCATAACTGAGAATCAAGTCAAAACCCTGTCAGCCACCATTATGGCTGATCATTCTGTCCTGGTATAAATGAGATGTAATTACTGTATCTTATTCATGGTTGTCAGGGTAAGGGTTAATATGCTCTTCCTAAGCAGAATAGCTCACACAGGTGTTTGCCCTTCTTGCAGGGATTACTAAGGGACCCAGCCAGGAGTGAGGGAGGAGTGAGTCTGAGTCCAGCTGGAGCACATTACCTTGTAAGGGTGGACTATAAAAAGGAAGCTTTACTTTTTTTTTTTCCCTTTGGGAGGGGGTGGGAAGAGAAGAGGAGAGAATTATTACATATATATCTTGGAAATAGTTCTCAGAGAAAGATTAAACCTTCTTTAAATGTTCAGGAGGCATATCCCTAGAATGCCCAGAGCATCACTGATACTAAATGTTCCTTTAATTCTAATTTTGTGATAGTTGCCAGTCTTGCAAATTAAAGATTTACTGTCTGAGACTACTTGGATCACAACCTAACATAGGTTTAGCTGCTTTGTGCCATCATGTTTGGAGTCATTCCAGCAGCTAAGCCTCTGTATTAGAAACATAGCCAATGCATAGATTGATCGATCGATCAAAGCTATGCAGGCTGTGAATTTTCTTCTTATGGCAGACTTTCATAAAAATGTGATAGAGATGTAGCTATTCTAGTGTTCATGTTTGGCAGATAGTTGCAGATTGAAGATCCTGCAAGACTAGTTTATAACAACCGGTGTCCTTTATTTAGGGAGGTAAATTTTGCTAGAATAAAGATTTTGCAAGTGAACAAGGAAATAGCATATCCAAAATGAGAAACAGAAATAAGATGTGCCACACAAATCCTCCATATGTATTAAACACAGCAAAGTGGAAAGGTATTTTAAACTTCAGAAACTCCAGAATAAATAGACTGTTACTGATGTGAAATCCCTGAAGAAAACAAATAGGATGCACTTTCTCTCTGTTTTGAAATTAATTCCAAATCCAAGGAGTGGAATACATAATGTGTGTAATAATTTCAGTGTGAATCCCAGGGATATTAAACATTAAATCTGGGCTGAGATCTCACATTATAAGAATTATTGAAAGTATGTCATTAACATACATCATTCAGCTACTTAAAACTGTATTTGAAGATGCTAGGTTAATACAAATACATGTCTGTAATAGGCTGTATTCTTGGGTGTGACCAAATAATCAAATTACAAAAGCTGAAGTGGTGAGAGCAGAAAGACTGCTATGGGATACACCAAAACTCAAAGTACTCTCTTCTGAATCAGGTATTCCTGGCTGAAAAATGTATTCTGAATTCAAATAAAAGCAAATAAAGGAACTAAGAGTTGTGACCTCATGAAAGCCCTTTTAAAAAATAAAGTAGAAATCACTTGATGCTCAATATGAAGAATAAAAACAAAAATGCACATCTGGAAGAAAGGGCATTGCTGCATCCTAACACAATAAACTACATCTAGTGCAGTGTTAGTTCAATTTTTTTCCTAAACCACTTGGACTTCAAAACATATCTGACTGCAGCATAATTTTTTTTCCCCCACTGTAAGCCTGTTGTAGTCAAGAATGCCTGGCCTTACCAGTACAATCCTAATTGACCTTTCTCTGCAACCCTAAGTTTTTCTCACTCTAATATATATTGCTATCTGGGTTCTGGCACTGGAAGAGTGGGAAAGTTACATCCTCAAAATCAATTATATGAATTAATTGCAGGAACAAGTTACTGAGAAATAAGGTTGAAGATTCTCTCTAGGCTGTATCCTTGGAGTAAGTTATCCAATGTCATGGGCTAGGCATCACTCCTGTAGTATAACTCACCTTGTCCCTTGCAGCATGGAGAAGTTTCCATGGCAGGGGTTTTGCAAGTTATTTCAGTTAGGTGGGAAACTTGGTGGGGGTCCAATGCCTCTGATGGATGCTGTTTATTTTCAAGCATGTACTAAGTCCTGCTTTCTTGAGCACAGAATGAATCAAATGTTTTTCTGGTAAAACTCTTTCAGCCAGCAACCCAGTCCAGAAGCTCTCTCTTGAGGCTTCTTTTTGGGCTGTGCTCCAGTGCTGAAGCTTCCTTTTTCTCTCTGTATGCTATCTCCTTCTCAACCTGAGTTATGTCTCGCCTATCCACGTGCACAGTCATGCCCCAAAACAATGCTCAACAAAGCTGCTTTGCTCACAGTGTTTGACTTGTGGAGCAGCCTTGCATTTACTTTTCTTTTGGATTGAAACAGATCTCTTGAAGCTATTTTAAATGAAGGGGAGGACAGTTAAGCTTCCTAGTTTCAGTAAGGCTTATCCTAGTCTATAAACCTCCTCCTACCTTTGCTTTCCTCCTCATATTGATAGACCTGAACCTGGCAACACCTTAAACAAGCGTTCATAGAGAAAGAAAAGAAATAATATAACAGGCTAATAACACATTCAAATATAAGCTTAACTCTTTACACATTTACTGGTCTTTCCTATCAGGATATTACATTAGCTCTCCCATTTTGTTTTGTTTTTTTGAATTATTATCATTCCTATCCATAAATGTCTGGATTTTTTGCTCCCACAAGTTTTTCTTTAAAGCACCAGCCAAGGGTGTTCCCCTATTGACCCCTGAAGAGACTTTATTGGTTTTGTATTTCATATTTGCCCCCAAATGGTAAACACCAGTCTCTGATCACCAGAAGCAGATTTGAAACACAGGTAGGGCCTGGTAGGAACTGCCCTTTTCAACTCTGAAAATGTTAAGTGCTGCTGCTGAAACTTGGAATGGGTTTTGCTTCTTTACAGTGTCAGCATTTCAGTGAACCTAAATTTTTGCATTACAGCCTGTTTCTCATTTTTAAAGACCAAATTTATCACCTTTCTAATCATTCAATAACATCATGAGTCAGATTAGAAATACCCTTAATGCTTATTTAAACACAGAACTGTATAGAAAGAGCTTGTGGCGATTAGCCATCCTCCTCACTAGCAGCTGCTTCCTCCTTTGATGCGCTGCTGTAAGGAAAGTTTCAAGTTCCAGGCCAAATTTCACAGCCTCAGATTGTTTTTGGCCTCCTCTTACTGATCTTCCTTTGCAAGTCAAGTCCAGCTGAATACATATAAATCACTGCATTGCCAGTTTATTCTGGGATAAATCCTGGGATCTGGAGATGCCAAAAACTCAAGTCTCCATAGCTCCTCTGACAATTCAGCTGGGGTTTCCTCTTTCCTTCTCCTAGCTCCTAACTGTGCCCTTGCCAGCTCAGATTGGTGGCTGGCTCCAAACTGCACATCAAGAGATTGTGCCAGTTCTGGATAAGTCAGTCTTTTTTTGTAAATGTGTACATTTTACATCAGCAGCAGAGCTGTGCTACTCATGTTGATTGTCAAAAATCCCTTGCAGTGACCATCTTCTCATTCATTTAGGCTCCCAAGCAGTTTTTGCCTATCCAAGATACTGGATGGGTTTATTTTGCATTAGTTAAAAAAAGAGAGGCCAAGTGAGTTACATCTGGAGGCAGAGCTGCTGTAAATCTCTAGTCTTACTAAAGTAATCAGAATGGCCTGATTCTGCATCCAGGTGACTGACTTCAATCATGGTCTCTGATTTTCTTCTGGAACTGCATCTTTACTTTCTTAGAAAGTCCTTACTCGGTTTCATCTCTCCTAGAAAGTTCCTGGCTGGCCAGAACTCACTTGGCTCCTTATTTCAAGGTGAAACTTTTGGTCTATGGCAATAAGGCAGCACATTGTCTCTTCAGTCTTACCACACCAGACGGCGGGTTTTGCGACAGGGCCTTCCAACCTGCCTGGATCCTTTGTAGTTGTTCCAACAGAGATTTCACCTCTGCTTGTAAATCATTTCTCAGCCCTTTTCAGGAAACCTCCAGGTGGTCATTTAATTCCTTTTGTGAAGCCTCCAGCTCCTGTTTTATTTTATTTTTTTGTTTTAATCCTTTTTGTGAAGCCTTCAGCGCTTGTTTTAGCTCCTTCTGTCTTATATTAAATCCTTCTGTCTGGTTTTGATTTCTGCAAACAGCACCATTATTTGATCATTCTTGGTGTGACAGGAACACCAGCTCAACATTTCTCTGCTTGGAAAACAGGTCCCACTTGCTACACTGGTGGTCTCCCTTTGGACCTGAGAGGCTAAGCTGTATTTGGGGTCCTGCCAGTATTTCCAGTTACGAGGAGAATAAGGGTCAGGTACCTTTAGTGCAGGGTTGTATGTTAATAAGAACATACTAATCCCTGCTTTTTTGATCACAAGGTGAATCAAACAGCCAGAGACAATTTCCCTGTTAAAGCTCCTTCAACCAGCTCCCTCACTCTGACACCTTCTCCCTTGTCTTTTGCCAGGGCAGCACACCAGTGCTGTTCAGGCTGGGTTGAAGCTCTCTTCTCTTTCTCTGTGTTCTTTCTTCTTCTCAACCTGAGCTGTGCCTTGTCTGTGCATACAGAGACATACCCAAAACAATGCTGAGCAACATTTCTGTGCCCAGAACATTCATATTCTGCAACAACCTTGTATTTGCCTTTTGTTTTTGGTGAAAACTTTTTATAGCTATCCTAAGTAAAGGGCAGTAGTTAAAGTGGCCAGTTTTAATGAGGTTTAGCTCAATGTATAACACTATGTACAGACCCACCAATTATCAAATCAAGCATTCCTAGAGCACAGAGAAATGTCTTTAAACAATCATTTATCTAAATATTTGTATGAAAGTGCAGTATTTAGGTACTGCTTATTTACTATTCGCTCATTTTAGAATGTTGATGTTCAATTGCTGAGCAGAAACAATATGCATTGTTGTATTTCTTGATTCATTGAAATTGCATGAATATTACCTGAATGGATACAGTGCATGAAAGTACTTTGAATTTTGCAAATCAAGATAGAAGTCAAGTTTCTTGGCCACAAGAATTTTGACCTAACAAAACAGAAATGAAGCAAATATTCAATTGAAAGAAACAAAATTGGTGAGCAGATCAGCTTACCAAGTTTTCATGGGATAACTGAGGTTTAAGAAGGGATATGAGGGAAAGAGAGGAAGGATACTTTGTAGAACAGAGATGTTCTACATCTCTAGATAGAACAGGCCTGTCTAGGTACAAGGAAAGCCCTGAAAGAAGGCACAAAGCAGAGTGGGACAAGTGAGAGAGAGCACTTGGGAGAGTAGATTAGGAGGAATATGTGGATCAAGTGGAGAAAAACAACACTTATTTATTCTTCAAATGTTTAATATAGCTATAGTACCAGTGGTCTAGTTGCCAATGCTATAACTGGAAAATCACAACACAAACCAAGAACTACCCACAAATAACTCCACCTAACAACCCCGCTATAGAAGAGAGAACAAAGATGTAAGTGGTGGTGAGCTGAGAAGGTTAAATTATCCAAATTCTGGATGAACCCAATGAGACATGAGTCCTAGAGCAAAATATCCTCTCCACAGAATGCCTTATTATTAGCTTTAGTGCTTATACTGAGGGAGCTTTTGATCATTTCAGCTGGACAGTCTGTCATGGTGAGGGAGCTGATCTCAAGGTATGTAGATCCCAAACTGTATGGGGCTTTCTAGGTTAAAGCCAGGATAAACCATATAATTTCACCAGAGATACCTGGGCGAAGTTAGGTATAGGAGTGGCTACGACTGTCACCAAATGGAATGATCATTGCCTTCCGCCAGTGCATTCACCTACTGCTATGTGTCACGTGCTGGATATACATAGCACCATCAAGGCTAACTAGTAGTGCATCATTTATGAATTTAACCCAATAGATCCAACTTAAGTAATCTTTTCTCTTAATCATGCTTTGCTTTTCCTCTTTATCCCCACTGACAGATCAATTGTTCTCCCTCTAAACTCAGGGAACCTTTTGCCCTTTGTCCTTTGTTTATACCCATATGCTAGATAAATACTGTCATGTCTTTGTAACGCACCAAAAATCCATCTTTTCCTTGTGCATCCCTACTGATCTGACTTCCCCAATATGCTAAATTCAGAAAAAGTGCAGCCAGCTCTTGGACTGTATATACTTTCTGTTTTTCCTTTGCTGTACCTGTTTTGCCCAGGACTATTTTTCATGGTTTCTTGTTGTTGATGCAGTTTCAGCCCCTCTTTAGGCATCTGGATATAATTCTGACTAAGTCCTTGTGGAGTTTCCTGCATTGACGTGAGAGTAATATAGTTCTTTAGCTTTCTTTTGTTTGCTGAACTTTTTATAGATTTGAGGGAGGCTGGCTTGCTATTCAAGAGGCTGTTAAAATCGTCTTTCTTTCCTGTTTCTCTGACCATATCATTCTCCACCTTGAATTACTTTACTGGTTTCCTGTCATCTTCCATAAACAACATAAAGGAAGATGCAGTCCATGCTTTAAGGATCTTACAGTCTAAATCAGACACAGACACTGGTCTCTAACCAATGCATATAATATTTCAGGGCTCATCAATAGAAGGCTCTAGGGAAGAAATGAGTTGAAAGGAGAGGTTTAAATGAAGAGAGGGAGGATTTTTTTGGTGCATATGATGGAAATATGCAGGCTCAATTATGATGGAAAGTGTGGAAGATGGGGCCTTCAAGATAAGTAAGCAAGAACTTTGTATGGAAGGTAAGAGGAAATCAGAGGAGACATTCAAATGGAGGAATGATGTGGCCAGAGAAAAATTTTAAAAAGTGTTTTAGATAGGTTGGAGTATGGTATAGTAAAATCTGAGGAAGACTGAAAGAAGGTTGCAGTAGGAGATGACCAGGGATTTTTGGTCAAAAAGGAAGGGATGACTTCTAGAAATGTGTTAGAAGAAGTAGTAACAGGATATCGTGGGAGATGGGATGTGGGTGGAGAAGGAAGACTCAAAGTAGACACTAAGGTTGTGAACCCCAATGAATCTTAAATGAAAGCTAATCAAAAACAGGCTAAATATGACAAAAAAGATAGCCAGATAGAGAGTGAAGATGAAGAAATAAAGGAAAAGAAAGATAGGTAGGGAGGGAGGGAAATTACTATAACAGAATTGTTTTATTACTGTGAAAGTCTGTGTGTATAGGAATAATTTTATTTACACATGAAGACTTACAATACAAAAACCACCTCTATGTGTTTCATTTTATTTTGTATGGGGATGGGTAATAACTCAAGGAATGTTACTGTATCTTAGATTTTAATTCTGCCTAATGTGTAAAAGCAAACAATAATTTGTTATGTTTGAGGCACAAAAAAGGGAGAGATTTGATGCTCCTATAAATCTAAGCTTTTGCTTGGCTTCATTGGCAGTGGGAGCATAAACAATGTTATTTGTTACCCATTATCTGATCGCAGACCATTCTTGTTGTGTTTGGCTGGAGCGATGTAAAAAATCTAAAGTCATTAGAGCTTCTAGATGTTTTTCTATACTTTGGGGTTTTCATCAAGAATCAAAAACGTTTTCTGAAAGTGCATGCCCTAAGACCTTCTCTATCACTTACAGAATGCTGCAAATTGACTCTATCACTTTACCTGCTGCTGTAAATTGTCTCTGAGCACACATAATGTGTCAGGTTTGCCTACTCACTTTCAGTTTTCGCCAGCCTCTACTGGGCATATCTAGGAGTAATGGGATGAAATTGAGCAAAGGAAAATTTAGACTGAATATCAGGAAAATTTTCCTAACAGTGAGATCTATTAGAATGTGGAATAGTCTCCCAGGAAAAGTGATGGAAGCCCCATTGCTTGAATCATTAAAAATAGACTGGAAAAAAACACACTAAAAGTGTTGTAGAAAATAATCTGCATTGTCAGGGGATGGCCAAGATGATTCCCCAGGTTGTTTCAGTTTCTAATTTCTAGGATTTTAGGAACTGAGCTCCATCGCTATTACATTCCCTGAATACCCGAGATCATCTAATTGAAACAACAGAAAGTTTGCTCTTAGGCACGCCAAGGAGAGTGTTCAGTAATGATCAGGCTGCATCTCTGCTGTGAGTATATCACTTGATCTGCACTATACAAAGAAACAAGGAGGCAGGCAATTTTTGTCACAATTTCCTCTTTGCTAAATCTGTTCTTACAAGTCAAAAGCACTGGGTTGATTCAACATGGCAGATGTTATAAAAAAAATCTTGAAAGCAAATAATAATGGAGTCCAGATCATAGTTTATAATACTAGAGTTTTCTATCAAAAGCTGACTACACATGTTCAGAATTAAAATCTCATTCTGCAATACATGTGCTTTTTCACCAAAACTCTGTGCTTGTTCCAAAGCAAACAGATGCTGTTGCTGCCTTTGTATTTCTTGATAGAAATCTTGCTGGTACATGGTAGGAATAAAAGAATAGTGCTACAGGTGAGAGAATGGGCTAAGTTCCATGTTCCCTCGCCCCTAACATAAGCTTTATATACATACATACATATAGGATATTTAATATCACCATTATGTTTTTTACCGGGATCTTAAAGTTTCATCACAGACAATCTAATCAAGGTAAAAATGAATTAAAAGTTCCTTCAGGTATTTTATGTACTCCTGAAGACTTACAGATGATTTCTGTAGTTTTACAATTATTTTCCTATTTTTAAAAAAGCTTATCTGTTTCCTCTGGCTATGGAAAGATGCCAGCAAACAAACTAAGAAAAAGCTAAGCATACAGGGAAATAGAGAAGCTAACAATACACAGTGTTCCAAGGAATGCACAAACTAGATGGACTGAAAACATACAGAAACATCTTTTTTTCCTATCTCTTCTGAATCAAAATCTGGTTTGCTGCCATGATTATTGTTTTCTCCCCCCACCTTCCACCTCCGTCTCCTTACTTTCTGACTTCAGGTCCCCATGAGGGGCTGACTGACTTCCGACAACACCACGTTGTATGTGTGCACGTAGAGATAAAGTCAGAATGGTGCAATGTTAATCTGTTCTTTGCATGCACTTCCTGGAAGAAGAACAAGCTGCAGTTCCTATATGTAATCTAGTTAAGAAGTGATCTGTAGTAACAGTCTAGATTGGTATGCTATGTTGTTAGATTTGTTCATTTGTAGCTTTGTTTTAAGAGAGGTACATGGGATAAAAATGAAAATAAATACATTTTAGTGAACAGAGATAGGTACCTATCTTTCAGGACTTTTCTTTTCCTTAGTGCCTATATGAAGTTAAACTTGATGGGTTCTATCCCCTGCCCTACTTTGGCCTTTCAGGAACTGAAGAAGTCAAAAGGGACCTTAAGAAAAGCTCCATAGCTGTCTGGGAGACCTCGGATATGCTGCCCTTTGAGGGGCAGGACTCTGGAGACTCTGTGGTCTAGAGGGGATCACAGGGAGGCTGCTCTTACTTAATAGTCTCCCCCAGACCTGCCTACATTACACCAGGAGCCTTTCCAACCCCTGGAGCAGCTCAATCTTGGATGGGTGTAAAGCTGGTTTAAAGCTATTTTAGCTCCCCCCCATCCTCTTCTTTTTTATCTTCACCCCCATCTTCTTAGGTGTACCAAATTTCATCCGTAGAGTGCCCCTTTGTGATGGGTGCACTCCATATATGTGTAAAATACACCCATATAACATGTATGAATGCTCAGTAATTAAATAATAATGTTTACTCTGTCCTTCATTCTTTTGTTCTGAGGAGTTAATGGGTCTGGTAAAAGCCTAAAGGTACAACAAGATAATAGGGCTACCTCCTAGATTCTGACTCTCTCTGGTTGATTCAGCTCATTAGAGTTATTTTGTAATGTTCTCATAATAATCTACAAATGCTCTCATACAGTGCTGAAATCACGCACAAAAGGCCAAGGCTTAGGGAGATGAAGACAACGCTGGTAATGAGTCCCTGATTGATTAAAAGTAAATACATTTTTATTCAGAGAAAAGGGCATTTGTTACCACAAACGTTTCACCTTCAGCACAAATATGAGTTACACTTACATTTACTAGGGGATTATAGCAGCACTACAACTAATTACTTCCCAGCAGCTATTGGCCTCAGGTTAGATATGAGCTACTTTCGGCAGTCTGTGGTGTAGGTTCATGTAAAAGGGGGCCAGTATTTTCATTGTCTTGGTAGAAAACAGTACAATGGTAAGATCTGCAGAGCGTATATACTCTGCATAATGCAATACAGCATAAGAGCCTATTATGAGGAGATAAAACATCATTAATCCATCTCACCATGTTGTAAGGGAGATAGTAATTATTCTATATGTATTCCATAGATAGTCTCATTGTATAATTGTTACACTAGGAAGACAAACATTACCTAGTGAAGGTTCCAGATTCAAGCTTATCCTTAAGATTGAACTACATGGTGACAACTATTTACTCCATATATTATGATTCTGAAGTTCTTCAGAAGGCATATTATAGCAGTTTTAAATAGAGGAAGTTTTTTAACATGGTGGTTTTTGGGATCTTTGTCTTGGGAGTGTCCATGAGTCTCCTGTATATTTGGGATTCCAGAACAAAAGATAAATCTCACCTTTGCTGTTTTTATTTGGTTTTCTGCAATCTCTATTCTTCTGTCCAACCAGAGTCCAATTTTTTACAAACCACTTGGGGTTTCTTTAAAACTTGAATCAGAACTCTTGAGAAACAAATGTCTCCGTTCTGAGAGGGGGTTTGCTCTGAATCTCTCCTGCTAGAGCTGTTCCATTTTGCAACGTTCCCTGAGCTAAAGGAAAACTGCTTTATAGCTTGGTGGTTATGGTGCTCACCAGGAATGTAGGATCCAACAGTCAGGTGCTTACCAAAATTGGGTAGGACAGAAACAGGAGCCTTCAGGTCCCAGGGCATGCCCGGGCTATTAGCTATTCTGAGCTTTCTCTTGTTCTTTTGTTTTGACTGGAAATGCAATGGTCCAGTGCAAAGTTTCAGTTTTGATGAATAGTTTAACATCTTGTGCTCTACTATGTAGGACATCTGAGTTGATGTATTCTTCTGTAGGTGCTGGGACCATTGCCATGGTTAGGAAACTAGTCCCTGTTTGATAGGAATTTCCACCAGCCATATTCTATTAAGACTAAGCTCATGGATGAGATTTAAAACTGAAATAGTCTCGCACTCCCATTTTCTTTCACTAATTCAGTGAGATGTAAATAACTCTCCATCTAAATGAAGCTGAATGAAGCAGATTGCCTTAGATTGAACACTATGTATTTTTGAACTTTCTGCTAGCAGGGCAACAATTGATCTTGTGTAAAAAGAAGCACATTAAAGTGTGTAGTTCTGCTCTGAAAACTGGCTGCATAAAATGGCATCTTCTTACTCAGCAGATCTGCTCCCTTTATATGGTCCCTGCATTTTATCCCTCATATTCCTGCAGAAAGAGTTCAGAAATAGTTAGCTGGATTCTGTTGTGCCTCTTCTCTTTTGAGCCAGTCTCACAGCAGTGGGATCAGTGGAATTTCTCCTGATCGGTGGGAGTTCTGAGTTCGCACAGGTATAACATCTTTTGGCTGGCAGAAACTTTATTACTGAGACACTAGAGGGAAAGAATCCTACTTGACTTTCAGAGCCCTGATTGAGTTAAAAGGACTGGCATTTAGGAAAAAAAAAAGGTAAACAGCATATTTTGATTAGGAAATTATTGAAAAATAAATGCCCATTGACATGAATGGGAGTTTGATTGAGTAAGAAATAAGCAAAGAGCTCAGATACCCCCTCCCCGCCAAGCCTATACTCATGTAATATTCTCTTAAGGTTTAAGTCATTGCCAAATGGACTATCGAAAATCAATCTTTTATTGGTGATGATCTTTTTTAAAGGTTAAATGTACACAGGGAATGCTAACTGTGCGGGCCGGGTGCACCCCGAGCCCTTTTTCGTGCTGCACGCGGGCTGTGGCCAGCAGCCCGGGCACGCCGGGGCGGAGAGGGAAGGCCTTCGCTCTGGAATTAGGCACGGACGCGTATCGGTAGTTTAAAAGATTGTTTACTTACACCGAGATGGCAATGGTGTAGGCTGGAAAGCTTGATTAAGTTGCAGTTACAGAAAGAGAAAAGAAAACAAAAACTCGAACCTGCAGAATACGAGGGTACGTCGCATAGGGTTCCGGCGACGGGAAGAGGAAAATACGAGGGTACGTCGCATAGGATTCCGGCGACGGGAAAATAAATCTGCAGGACTCGAACCCGGGTAGTAGAGCTCTGAGGCCGATCGTAAGGGCTCACACGAAGTTTGCTAGGCTCCGTGGGTTCTTCCGTTCACTCATCCACACGAAGTTTGCTAGGCTCCGTGGGTTCGGTTCGTAGCGCGTGGGAGGGGTATGTCTAGGAATTCTATCGGCGATGGGGAGAGGCTAGAGATTGATCAGATCTCTGTTGCCTGCTTCAAATGCACTGGGTCCGTGAGGATCCGCAGCGCTTAGAGATCTTCGCACAGCGTGAAGTCTCTTCCTCCCTTGTTCGTGGAGTCCTCCAACTTGGGCGGAAA
>NW_005841855.1:1530348-1541896 GCF_000455745.1 Alligator sinensis | reverse complement strand
GAGGGGTATGTCTAGGAATTCTATCGGTGATGGGGAGAGGCTAGAGATTGATCAGATCTCCGTTGCCTGCTTCAAATGCACTGGGTCCGTGAGGATCCGCAGCGCTTAGAGATCTTCACACAGCGTGAAGTCTCTTCCTCCCTTGTTCGTGGAGTCCTCCAACTTGGGCGGAAACCACTCAAGCCTCTTATACGGCTAGCAAGCCAATCACTAGCCGCCACGTGTGAATAATTTAGAACTGGCCAATAACGGGACCCAAATCTACATACAAATGGCGGGAACTCTTTGCAACGAGCATTTCTGTGCTGCAACAAAGAAATGCACCCTGCAAAGAAAGCTTCAAATCGGCGGGAAATTCTCCCTTGCACCGGGGTTCTCTTTTGCAGCAGAAAACTCCACCGTGCAAGGAAGCTTGCAATTTAGCGGGGACAATTTAGCAGTGCCGAAGCACACACAAATAAAAATCACACCTTTTGGGTTGTGACACTAACCACTCCAAATATGAAAACAAACATTAGCTTGCTAACATATATATGGCTTTTTTTCCAAAGCAAGAGCCACTGAAGAATAATGAGAACACCATGCTATACTGATGGAGCAAAATAAGCCCGCTTAATTGGATAAGTTTTCTCCTTTTCCAAACACAATAAGCAAAGACTAAGCAAAGAAAAAAGTGAGGGAGCATGCACAGTGAGCTGTCCTACTCCAGGATCCAGCTGGATCTCTGCTTCCTTTTCCTCTTCATAGAATCTGTTTTGCTTAAAAGAAATTTTAAAGAACCACTAAAAAGGTGTAGAAAAGGTTCAGCGAATTTAATGTTGTACTTTGTAACTAATCAGCTGCTTGCTGAAAGGAATTATTATGTTTTTAACCAGGTGCATTTTATTGTAGTTATACTTTATTCTATTAACATTTTATTTTATTCTATTGTATTCTGTCTAGCTGGCCAAGGAAGCACCACCTGGCAATTAGAGTAAACCTTCATGTATGAATAATGCATAGCTAGCACGTAAACAGGAATTGCCATGGTCTATCTACTCTAGAGTCCTGTCTCTAACACCAGTCAGTAGCCAGATGTCTCCAGAAGATGTTCAAAACCCCTTAACTATGGATATTCTTATCATCTATTCAAACATCCAATCCTTTTTTTGAATTTTCTTAAATTTTTAGCTTCAGAGACATCCTGGATCAATGAATTTTACAGTGTAATTATTTGCTGAGTGACAAAGCATGAACTTTTACATTTTTTCAATTTGTACCTTTCAGTTTCATTGACTGTTCTCTTGTTTGTGTGTCATGGGGAGAGCAAGGGTTTATGACTGCTCTTCTCTGCACCATTCATTATTCTCCATTCTTTTATACTGATCCCTCATAGTCACCTCCTTTCCAAGTTATACAATTCCCATCTGTGCAATATCTCCCTGTGAGAGTTTTACAGTCCCTGATCATTTTTCCCCACCTTTGAACCCCCTCTGTTTCTATATTGCTTTTTTGAGATAAGGTGACCAAGATTCCATGCAGGACTGCAGGTCAAGTTGCACTACAGACTTATATAAAGACACTGCAGATTTCGCCATAGTTTTCACATTCCACCCTTGTGCATCCCAATACCTTGTTAGCTTTTCTTCCAATGTGTCTCTACACTGTGCAGAGCTCTTGACTGAGTTGTCTGCAGCAATGTCCAAGCCCCATTTCTGAGCTGATATAGTTAATTTAGACACTTGTGAGGTATATGCTAACAATTATTCCCCCTGTATATATTACTTTGCTTTGCATTCTATTTGTAGATGAGAAGCTGGTTCTCCTACATGGTCTAAGGACTGAAGGGAAGATGAAACCCTGCTCCCACCCCAGGCCTACCTCGCAGAAGGAGGACCAATTCTTCACAGCGTCAGAGATATTTGGCCTACAAGAGCTGCCCATAGGAAAACCTAGAAATATAGGTGCTCTAATCTCATAGAAGACCATATCACAGCACTTGTTTCTAGGCACAAAATGGTGTTACAAATGGAGAAAGTTCTTATAGGGACTTGGCTTGTGTGTTTGGGAGCCAATAGGCAAACTGGCCATGTTGCTTGCAGGTATGCTGCCTGTGTTAGATAACCCTCGCCCAGAGCAAAGCCTACCAGGTGGACAAAACCCTACTCAGGCTGCAGGATCTTGAAGGAGAAACAGTTGGTTAGCAGGGCATTATTGGTTAAGAAAGAGGTTTCCGTCAGCAGTTGCCTTCTAAGACAGACCTCCTAAACAGGATTTATTAATGTAAAAATGAACTTCCAAACCATTTTTGCTTTAAATATGTAGAACTGCTTTAATAATCTGTCCTGGTGTCACTTAATCAAAAAAATTGCCCTTTTACTATGACTTCCCAGCAGGAAGTTGTCCTGTCTGCCGACCTATAGTAATTGGTAACAAAGGAAGCTCTCCTCAAACCATTATTGTGTGCCACAGCTCTAGAGACTTTGACCATGGTTTTTACGTCTTACTGCACAAACGCTGAATTTGAAGGTCAGAAGAAGGTGCTAATGTAGTGGATCTGTGAAGGGCGTACTTGTTCTTAGGGACTTGGGGAAAAATCTCTTGGGCTGACTGCACCCAGCACTGGGCTGGTTTCCAGAAAAAAAGCTCACAGCTCTTGTGTCTATGACAGGAATTTATCCAGGATCAGTAGAGGAAAAAAAATCAATACTTTTCCCTTCATGTGCCCCAGATTACATCAACATCAGGATTTTTTAAAAATGTTGACCTGCCAGCTTTCACCTACTTGCCACAAAGACACTTCAGTCCAAGCAGTTGTTTGCATTGCTATTGGATGTTGAAAGGCAGAAGAGAAAATTATTGGAATAGAGAGGTTCACAATGGAAATAAAACAGCAGAATTGTTTTATCTGTTCATCGGGCTTGGAGAGAGAAATTATCCAAACCCTTGTGCACTGCTCAAGAGTCACTTATCTTAAGCTGAAGTTGGTCTTAAAGAGAGAATCGGCCCCTGTGTGGGATGTCTGCAACGAAGTGGAGTTCATCCTAACATAATACTGTCCGCTATAAATTTACCTCCTGTTTCTATTCCATATTCCCTTAGCTGGCTTTGCTTTTCCTTTAGCACTTATTAACAAAGCTTTCTATTTTAGCATTGTTAATTTTTGACATGCAGTTGGTCTAAACATGATAAATATGGGAAGTAATTGGTATGTTAAACAGAAAAAGTATAATCAGTCTCATGTACAAACTCGACTTGCTCTTGCTGCAGAGCTCGACTGAACAGAATACACAATAGCACTGCCAATTGCAGCAGGAAGTTCTTTACCAAGTCCCCATGGTTCACAGGCAGTGCCTCGACCTCTCCTGTACTTATGATACATACAGCCACAGTTTAATGCCTGAAATGACTTTGAAGCTTTCCCAGTGGAACCAATTTTCACCCTCTGTGAATAGAAGCCTCAGCCTTTCAGCAAAGAGTTTAGTTTGGTGATAAGTTAACATGTGAAGCCAGCATGAGAATAAATTTTGACTGTTGCCCTGATGGTAGGGCTTTCACATTGTGACTAGTGGAGACGATGTAGGGCTTTTTGGAAGAGAGACACTCTCCAAACTAATATAGGCTGATGGGATATTTTGTCAGTGAGAAAAGATGTTACTTGCTGCTAGTGAGCCCTGCCGCTGGCTTGTCAGTGCTGATGGCAAAGCTTCTCTGAGAGAAGTAGTTCGGAAAGTCATAGCCAATGTGATTCCAGGCTTTCCTGTGGTAATAGAGTGCTTGCGAGCCATAGGACATGGGCATTAAGGTACTGTTTTAAACTGATCAGAAATTCTCCTCTGAATTTTGGCTAAGTGCTCTGGAAGAAAGCCAGAGGACCAAATCTATAAAACAGAATAATGAAGAGTTGAAAAATCTACATTAAAATCCTTTCTACTGACTTCAGAGCAACACTGACCTTACTCTGGGTATTTCTCTTCATTTCAGCCTAGCTTAAAAAAGGTTATATATAGCTTTTAGCTCTGACTTGGGAAGAACCTGCACTAAATTTTAGCATTGCACCCTTCCATTATGACTGTAAGTGCCCCATCCTGAGGCAGGCAAACATCCTGATAATGTCCAGCTGAGTTTTACCTAGGTAAGGGCTGTGAAGTCAGGCCCAGACTTATTACAGAGCAGTCCTGAATATATGAAGCCCAGACATGCTGGCTTGGATGATATTCTTTTGCTCCCCAAATGCCTTATGTTGAATATGTCCTTAATTCAAAAACAGAAGGTGGACATGATCAGAATGGGGATAGGAATGCAATACCTGACCAAGGAATTGCCGTACATCAGCAAAATACGCACATACTGCATAATCGGGAACCTGACCTGTCTGCTGCTGTACCAATAGTACCGTATAAATAATTAATAGTACCTGACAATGTAACATATAACACCAGTCGGTTCTTTTCTTCTTGTTTTCTACAATAGTTCTTGATCTTTTCTCTCTGCTAGCTGTGGTAGAAAGGAAAACTGGAAGAAAGAGTGGAGACCCTGGTAACTTGCTAATAGCCTACCTGCTTTCTCAGATTATTCTTTAAAATGCTGACAGGGAATAAAGTCTCTCAGCGGTGCTAGACAGAATAGCATCACCAAAAAAGTGACAATTTGGCTACTTCAACTTTAATTTACTGACTCAAACCAAAGAACTCTTGGAAATACTTTGCTTGGGACATTTTAAATTAGGTTGTACAACACTAGAAACTATGATCTAGGAAACAACTTTGCAGCAGCAAAAGGGATTAAATGACAAAATAATTTCTTCCTATTGAGCTTTTATGATCTCGATTCTAGAAGGACCTTGAAAAACAGTATGTAGACAAATTTTCCTATTTTGTGGGGTTTTTTTAATAGTGTGTGGGGGATTTAATTTAAGATTAACACATTTTGTGGACTGGCACCATATAGCAGTGGTCTGAAGACTTTCACTTCACTGAGATCTCAAACCTACTCAAACTCAACTTGGCATACTTGTAAATAAAGAAAATAACAAATGCGAGAGGTACTTGAAGTAACTTGCTAAATGTTGAAACAAAATAATTCATTTAGTGGATGTGTCTGAGCAGGGCTTTAAAAGCAAATGATTAACAATTGCATTTCTCCCTGTTTTCCTTCCCTTTTCTGGGGAGTTGATTATTGCAGCTTACAGTATGGCTTTTAAATGAACATAAAAGCTTGCCCCATGTAAATCGTACAGCAGTGTTAAGCAGGTTGTCTTGTAGAGCCCACAAAGGGACCCAATTAGAAAACCCCAAATACTTGTTTCAAGATATCTCCCCGAACTCACATAAAGAATGTGCCTGGATATTGCAGAAGCTGCACAATACTGCATGATCTCATTAGGGGTAGAATTTCAACCTCACTTTGGTGTGTGTGTGTGTGTGCACGTGTGCGCACATGCATGGATGTAGTTGCACCTGGACTTTGCAAGTGCAAACACCTGTGTTCTTTAAAAACAAAAAACCCTATAAAGCCTACACTCTCTTTTTAACAGCTTTATGTATTGCAAGGATTCTGCAAAACCCATTCCTTAACTATTTTTGTCTTTAATAGTTGCACGTCATTGTCTGGTTTTGTAGCTGCCGCTATGCTTTTATGAACTGATTGACTATACGACCTGGTGATGCTTCAGAGAAGCGTGATCACAGGGCAGGGAGAAAGTCAACTCCAGAGAACGAAACCTTTTTCTGATAGCCTTGGCTAAGCCCTCTGCTCTGACACAGTTTCTCTTTCTGTAATACGTGTTTATATTTACTCTCAGATTTATTGAACATTAACTAGTCTGTATTACAGTTGGGCTTAAACCCAAATCGTAGGTCCAAATTAAGGATCTGGTCTACACTCAGAGGGGTGTGTATATCTTAGACCTCTTCCTGTTCTGGTCTGAATCACAACAATAAATCTGCTCACCTTGAATTTGAGGGGAAATGCTGAGACCTATCTGCATGTTGAATCTTAGAGATTGAGAGCTGTCAGATTTAGGGGTTTTGTTCTGCCAATTTATAAAAACAAGAAATTTGGATATTAATTTCAGATTTGAGACCTGGGTTTTTGGTTGTAGCCATGTTGGTCTAAGGACACAGGCAGGCAAGGTTCTTTGAGTAGATGTGATATCTTTTATTAGACCAACTGAGTAGTTGGAAAAAAGTTCTTGGCAAGCTTTCAGGCGCAGTCACCCTTCTTCAGGCATAGGCAATCTCTGCTGCTCTGAGACTCAAAGGAATGAGAGAAGCTAAAAGTGTGGCAGGATGTCAGTGAAAATGTAAATAGGTAGAAATTATAAAGACAAAAGGTAAAGCAGAGAGATAAAGCAGAGGGGGGAGAGGGAAGGGGAAGAGAGCAGGGGAAAAGAGAAAAAAAAGGCTGAAGAGAGCCATTAGAGTGATAGAATACAAGGTAGAAAAGACATTCGGGACTCGTAGTAGAGATGATGTCTTTTATTAGATCAACAAGATTTTTGCAAAAAAAATTCTTTAATTGCAAGCTTTCAGGCACAAACACCCTTCATCAGGCATTGGAGAAAAGATTGTAAAAGTTCTCCTGGGTAGAAATGAAAGTTCATATTTCATAGGATTTCACAGAGGAGTCCATAGATGGAAAACTCCTCTGAGCAGTCAGTTCATAGCTGGTACGAAGACTTTCACCTCCTGTGAGGATCTGTGATGATGCAAATTACCTAACGAAGGTATTCGTCAGGTAGAAAAGAGTCTGTCAGTGAAAAGGCAAATAGTAGGAGGTCAGGAAAACAGGACTGAGAGAAGTTCAAAGCGTGAGAGGATGTAGTGAAAATATAAATAGGTAAAAAAGAGAAACAAAAAGTGAAGCAGGGGAGAGAGGGCGGGGAAGAAAGCAGGGGAAAAGAAGGTCCAGAGGGAGATATTACAGAGAAAATAATACAGGCAGTCTGGCTTTTAAACCCATCTTTAGCTGAATTCACTCTGAAGATGAAATATGTGACCAACAATTATTGTTCACAGTAAACTGAAATGTCTCTACCAGGGTTTGAAATATGGGAGGGTCTGGGGGGGCCTGAGTCCTCCATAAGAGACGAGAGCCCCCGGCCCTCCCTGCACCTTTCTAAGCAGCTCAGGTGGCGGCGGCTTCTTCCAGCTTCTGGCTACCACTGCCGCAGACCCCTCCGACTGTAATTCGAACCCTGGTCTCTGCTCTGCAGCTGAGTACTTGCATTCAGGCTATTGGACCTATAGAAAAGTGGGTTAGAGGTTCATTGGTATAAGGACTGAGGGCCTGATGAGTATGGATAAGTCCTGAAGAACCATTGCACTTGTCTGAACTGCTTTAGCTTCTCTTTCGATGTAATCAAAAGAAAATAAAACAAAGCTTTCGGTGCCTCCTGTGCTGTACCCTCTGTCAACAGCTTGAGTCAGTGTGCCCATGGTAATGGTCTGCCATGTAAGCTGTTATCAAGTGTGTGTGTGTGTTTTCTTTCTGTGAGATGACAGTTCCCAAGTGAAAGGACACTTCAGCTCTGATAAAACTTTCCTTCTATTGTCTGAGTTTTGTTTGTTTTCTGGCAAAACCCAGTGCTGCCTGTGTGTTATGTGCAGCCATACATTTCCCATTTTTGTGCACAGAGGCCAACCGGAGTCTTTGGAGGCTTCTCAGTAGTATTGCCTGAAGCAAATACCACAGCTCAATAGCGATTTAATATTGTAATCAGGGAGCAAACTGTGCAGTTTTGGCACATTGTGATAATTATTAACTACATCTATTAGTGTTATGATTCTACTAACTAATATTTACAAAAGGTTCCCTGTGTAGGGGAGACCTTGCCTAGACACAAGCATCTGAGTTATTCCTGAGTGATTGTCAGTGGACCTTTGAGCCAGTGTTCATGTTCACTGTTTAAAGATAAAACATCAATACTGAGAAATAGTACTTCAAAAGGCCTATTTCATGAATAATAAATTCTCAGGGTGTAGAACTATACTGAGCGCCAGAACAGTTTGTGAATTTATGGGAAAGTTTTTCCTGTGGAAAAAAAAGAAACCCTGGAAGATAAGAGTAAAAAAAGCCCACATCTCAAAACCTGAACATACTATAAAGGGAATTCCATTTAAACATTAAACTGTTTTGCTCCTAGGATTTTTGCTTTGTGTTACAGCACAGCCTGTAACTTTCTCATCTTTTGCAGTATCGTTGGAGGAAAGTTGATGCTCTCTCAATTCATAGCTTGGATCTCTCATAAGGGAAAGTAATGGGAAAATAGTTCTCTACCGGCAGCAATTCTGTCCCTGAAAAATTAACCTTCCCAAAACAATTTTGATGCCCCAAATGAATCACAGGGAAGCAGACCTAAAAGGGACCTCCAGAGGTCATCTAGTCCAGCCCCCTGCCTGAAGCAGGATCATCCCTATCCAAACCAAAACAAGACAAGGGTGAAGCAACAGTTACAGTTTGTTCTCCTAGCTAATAGATATGGCTGGTAATTGGAATACCATGAAAGAAATGATAGGGAGAAATATTTACTAAGGTGAGCATGTTTATATGAAAAACAAATTACAATTTCGTCCTGATTGAGGAAGGCATCTGTATTCAAGAAAACACATAATCATATTTTTAGAGCATGTTTACATCCTTTTCTGAGCACAGCTGACCATAAGTTTGTGATCTAGTGCTTTCTTAAAGTAAGGCTATCATCTCCTTGAAAATGCAACATGTCATAAGCATGCATGTGCATGAGAAAAATGAGGTTTGTATTATAATAGATGTGAAATAATTTTGAAGACCTTGTCATATACCTGGTCACATTTCTCTGTGGGATTTCCCTTTGTCACATGCAGTTTGCATTTAGTTTTTCTAGCAGCGTTCAGTGATAATGAAAATGTTATTTAATTGTGTGTACTTTTGGCTATATTAACATTCCACCTGAATGATTAGACTATGTAGGCAATGTTTTCTATTGTTTTGTTATGCATGCTCATAAGACTGAGTAACCCTGCAAAGTAAATCATCTATATATTTATACACCCAATACATTACTTCAGTTTCAAGTAGTTATTGTAACACAAGAACCCAATAGCAACCAGATCAATGTCTTATTAAAGTTATTTATGTTTTGATATTGTCTCTGTGCAGTGTCAACCAACAAACAAATATGCAAAACTTATGCCTTGAATTATGTGGGCAAAATTAACCTGTCTGCATTCAAAATGTATATGTGCTTTCACACTTTTTGGCTGCTGTATAACTAAAAACACAATAGCATATGTGCACAATCCTCAAACAACTGAGAAGGATATGAGATGAAACTTTGCATGTTGTCATATTAGATCAGTCAATATATTAAAAATTAGGGCTGTGATCCTTTAAACAAAGAAGTTGATGGGAGCTTCACTATTGACCTCAGTGAGCACGGGGTCAGGATCTTGATATATAAATGGGGAACAGAGCTTAGGAAATTATACTTGTAATTGTGTGAAATTCCACATTAAATTAATGTGAAAGATCTATACATGAATATAAACTAAATTACCATTATTAATTCTTAGCAACACTTAGGAACTACAGTGTGCAAATGCAGAACAAAAAAAAAGACCTACTCATAAGAATTTACAATCCATATGTAATAAAAGAGACAATAGATGGATGCAGACAGATGGAGGTGGGGAGCTCAAGGAAACAATGAGACAGCCTATATCACCATAGATAGTGGCCTCACATGTCAGTAGCTAATTACTGGCATGCTTTTTTAAGGGTTCATGTAAAGGAGAGTTTTAAGGAGATTTGAAAGACAGCAATGAAGTATTTTAGCTATTCTTAATGGGGGCCTCCTCCCAAGCAAAAGGGGCAAAATGGAAGAAAGCATGAAGGTGCGAGAGCAAGCTAATTTAAAGCTTTTTAAGTACATTTGTCTTCTTACTGGATTTGAAGGATCTTCCATAGACAACATTGATAGTGCTTCCCCAGCAGCTTGAGGTACCTCTTGTACATTTTCCACATCTGGCCCGGAAAAGTAAGGTAGGGGTCATGACTGCTTGACAAACCATGAGCTTGGTTTCATATCTGATGTTGCAATCATCATCATCAGCAATCCCTTGCAGTCGAGGATGGTTATCTTCCATGATTGCCTTATGTGTGGGTCCGAAGATGACTGACAAGGGATATTTGGGGCTGTTTGGGATTGACAGGTTCTACTGCATCTGAAGCATGTGTTTCCATGTGGGGTGGATGGCTTAGGATGCAGTCTGTGATGCACTGTTTCTGTGTTCCTGCTTTTCTTTCTCCTGTTGTCATTATAAGGTTTCAAAGTACTGCGATCCTTGCAGAAAACTCTTGCTCTTTTGGAGTGGTCCAGTGTGATAGCCTCCTATGAGTTGATGTAAATGTTGCATTTTTTTCAAATTGGCTGTGAGGACATACTTGAAGTGCTTTCTCTGCCTTCCTCTTGAGCATACACCTTAACTGAGCTGGGAGAATAAAATTTGCTTCAGGAGTCTGGAGTCAGACATCTAGATGATGTGGGTGACTCAGCAAAGTTAACGTCCGATGATCATCATCTTGATGCTTGTGGTGTTTGCTTGCGAGAGCAAGCTAATGTTGGTGTATTTGTCTTCCCACTGGATTTGAATCTTCCATAGGCAACTTTGGTGGTGCTTCCCCAGCAGCTTGAGGTATCTTCTGTACGTTGTCCACATCTAGCCTGGAAAAGTAAGGTAGGGATCATGACTGCTTAATAAAACATGAGCTTGGTTTCAAATCTGATGTTGCAATCTTTGACCACCTGTTTCCTAAGATATTTGAAGGCTGCACTTGCACATTTGAGGTGATGATGGAATTCTTCACTGATGTAAGACTTCTGCAAAAGATGGCTTGTGAGGTATGGGAAATATTCAATGTTCTCCAGATCTGAATTACCAGAGCTGGGGACTGCTCATTAAGAGCTTGTTGATGGAGGACCTTAGTCTTCTGTATGTTAAGTATCAGTCTCATTTTCTTGTAAGCCTTAGTAAAGATGTTGACATTTGCCTGAAGGTCTGCTTCCAAGTGAGCACACACTACAGCATCATCAGTGTACTGGAGCTCGATGGTTGAGGTTGCGGTGGGCTTGGCTTGGCTTGGCTCAAAATTGGCTGAGATTAAATAGGTTACTATCCATTCCATAGTTTAACTCCACTCTGACAGGAAGCTTATTGGTGGTCAGATGTAGCATTGCAGTAATAAATATTGAGAAGAGTGTTGGAGCAATGATACAGGCTTGCTTAACTCCTGTCTTAACCTGAAAGGGATCTGTGATAGATCTGTTACTGTCATGGGGTAAGCAAAGAATGGTAATGAATTTTAATGGGCATCTGTACTTCAGAAGGATCCTCCACAGCACTTCTCAGTTGACAGAGTTGACTGATTTTATGAAGTCAAACAAGGTGATGTAGTGGGGTTTATGTTGTTTCTGGCATTTTTCCTGCAGTTGACAAGCAATGAAGATCATTTTTATTGTGCCTGTTGATGCCCTAAATTCACAAGGAGATTCTGGGATGAGTTCTTCAGCAAGAATAAAGAGACAGTT
>NW_005841855.1:1527576-1530317 GCF_000455745.1 Alligator sinensis | reverse complement strand
TTCCTGCAATGATCTCTTCTGTGGTGGATAGCAAGGCAATCCCTCTGTAATTTCCACAGATGGACCTCTCTCCTTTCTTGAAGATTGTTGTGAGCAAGGTGTCCCTGAGGTCATCTTGGATTTCCTCATCATTCCAGATCCTTAAGATGAGTTCATAGAGCTGTGATGTAAGCTGCTCTTCCCCCCTGCTTGAAGATTTCAGCAGGGATTCCATCTGCTCCAGAAGCCTTGGCATTCTTCATCTGCTTCATGGCTTCTCATCTTGTCAAGGGTTGGAGGGATTCTGAGATTATCTCTGGGAATTGTGGGATGGAGTGGAGATCACTTGTCAACAACAGTGTCTCGATTTGAGACGGTCTTTAAAATGCTTCTTTGAGTAGGCATTGATGGCTCCTTCCAGTGGCTTTCCTTGATCAGGTCTCTTCCATCCTTAGGTCTCGTGGGAATTGGTCCCTGAGTGCTCAGATCATAAATGGCTTTGGTGGCACTAAAAAAGCCACACATATTGTGGATGTCACCAAGATGTTGAATCTCCTTTGCCTCATCTTCCCACCATCTGTTCTTCATATCATGGGTCCTCCTTTGGACCTCTGCCTTGGGTTGTTGGAGATTCAATTTCTTTTACTTGGAGTTGATGTTGTTCTGCCAAGCTCAAAAGGCCTTGTGCTTATGGCCAGTCAACTCTAGAATCTCTTGGTCATTCTCATCAGACCTGTCTTAATGTTCCCTGGTAGTGAATCCAAGTCTCTTTGCAGGTGCTGATGATGGTGGATTTGAAGGCACCCTGAGGGCTGCCAACATTCTCCCAATGCTGAATCTGCAATGTTTAGTCACAGTCTTGATGTGGGGACCTACAGAACAATCAAACCTGAAGATGATGCCCAGGTTACAGGCCTTGGTGATATACAGTATGGAGGTGTTGTTTACAGTTATTGAGAAAAAAGGTAGGAAGTGGGAAGTGCTTTGGGGGAGGAAGATTATGAGAATTCTTTGTTGGCCATATTGAGCTTAAGCTGATGACTGGACATCCACAATGATATACTGGAAGCAATCTGATATTTTAGTTTATACAGAAGCGGATAGGAGGAGAAAGGAGATCTGTGAGTCTATGTATGGAAGGTAACTGAATCTTTACTGGTGAATGAGATTAGTCAGAGAGAAAGTGTACAAAGAAAGAAAAGAAGATGGTAAAGGAGCCCTGTATAACCCTGAGATATTGGGGATGAAACAGTTCCTCCTAAAGATATGCTGAAGGAAAAATTAGATATGAAGAGAACCAGGAGAAACCAGCAACACAGAAGCCTAGGGACAACAAGATTTCAAGAAGAACCTAGTGGGCTATAGAGATGTTCATTTGTCACAGACGATAAGGATGGAGTACTAGTTTTGAGATTTGGCTAGAAAGAAATCATTAGAGACATGGTTGAGGTGGATTCAGCTGTGTGTAAAGGAAGGTTGGGGGAGGAGAGGACATGACCTCCAGGGATTGTAAGCACTGTGTTCCATGAGCATAGAGATGAGAAATGAAGAGGAAGTGGAGCCAAAAGTGGTTGTTTATTTTGTTATTTAAACTGAGGAGTACGTTAGGTGCTGAAATTCCTTTGATAATGTTTCTTTTGATTTTGTTTTTAAAATATCCTCCTTATTGACATTCTACAAAATTAGGAAGTCTGCCACTGAAAACATATTCAAATGGTTTGTTGCATGTATTTATATACAAAATCTAAAACCAGGAAAAATCTATTAAACAATAATGTCAATTGTATATAACATTTATAGTTGTGTAAACACCTGGTACTCATGTGAGTTCCCAAATAAAAATAATTCCTTTAAATTCCAAGTAAATATAAGATTTACTGACCTGTTTGTCTAAATCCCAGAGATCTTATCTATTACCAATAGGGCATACATGCAATGGGCTAGTTTTATTAAACTCTTTTAAAGAAAATCATTGTCAGAGATCGATTTTATAAACATACTAATATTTTAGGCAAATAACAATATTTTGTCTCAGCATTATTAAAAATGGGCATTTGCTGCTGCTAATTTTTCTTTTTGGCTATAAATGCATTTGATTAAATGAAAGGGAAAGGAGCGGTGGAAAACTGTTTAAACTGTTATTAATGAGACTTATGTTTTTATTCAAGGGCTGAGCATCACCTTTTTAAAAGACTTACAGGTGTAAGTCTCATATTCAAAAGTGACTTAGAGCTAAATCCACACAAGGATGTAGATGTGTATGTCTCCCCTGATTCCCTCTGTTAAGTCCCAACATTGCAACCCTCAAAACCCCTACTCAGCTACCACATAATTCTGGAGGTGCCTAATTTTTTTACATTAAATAAGGTTCATGTAATTCTGCCTCTATGCATTTCTAGAAGCTTCTCAATACTCAGCAGTTCATACTTAATCTCTATCAGGTTCCATAAAACAGATGCGTTTCTACCTACTGAGTTTGATTCTGTAGATTTGTGCTAAGCATACATAACAGATTATGGTCTGTGGTGGTAGAAGAGAAGGAGGACCTGCCAATACCATTTTATCCATTAACCTAGTGATTTGAATAACTGACCCAGGGGGCACATCTACACATGCATTTATGCCATCTTAAATTTACTGTGCAGTAAGTTACTGCACAGTAAGCAGGAATAGGCAGGCGTCTACACATACAGGCAACCTGGGATTAACTTTAGTCCCAGGTCAGAGCAGCCTGCCATGTGCTCCTGTGGTTACTGGGGGAT
>NW_005841855.1:1519680-1527159 GCF_000455745.1 Alligator sinensis | reverse complement strand
CCCCCCCCCCCCCCCCCCCCCCCAGAGCCCCCCTACTCCAAGTACCACTCCAAAATATGCACATGGGTGAAACTATAAAACTTTATTTTCTGGACAAAACTCACCTGCCTGACGCAGGTATCAAATTTACACTCACGTCGGTGTAAGTCACCATATTTACTGCTCAGGATGGGTATGCACATGTAGATGAGTGCCTGTACTGTGCAATAATTTAGGTTACTGAGCAGTAAATGTGCATGTATAGACATGCCCAGGAAGTAGGTAACCAGGCTTCAACTATTGTTTTGGGTAGACTACAGTCATTGACATTTGTTCATTTGGACATGCTAGTACAGTGCTCTAGAACAGGATACACATCAACACCTATAGTTACATAAATTCCATATTATACCATTCCAGGCTAGGCAATGACAGAGAAATGTATAAATTAGAAAATCAGCAATATAATATGAAAACCTTGAAAAACTGCTTTGAAAATTTACCTGGCCAAGCACAAAATGTACTTGCCCATTTTTACCATGATGATTAAGAATACAAACTTGAACATTATTTATCTCACCCATCAAAAGAAATTACTCACCCCAGGCAAATGAGTGGGACTTTGCAAGACTGGAATACAGAATTCTGATAAGAACCGGTATATGTATAAAAGACAGCATGCCTACTAGTATTTATCAAATAGGAGTGTTAGGCAAATTAAATGTTACAGAAGCCCTATAACTTTTTCTGCAGATCAACAGGCTTAATATAGAGATTTTTTTTTTTGGCTGAGGAAAAAAGATAGGGTGGTGGTGTCTCTGAATAAATAGCTCTCAAGTCAGTCCCCCCTCTTGTTTTACTTCTGCCTAGGGCTTCAGTTTTTATTTGTCTGCCAAGACCAGCTGCTTCCTAGCTGGCTACAATACTCCTCAGTGGCCCAGGGCTGCTTCTGAGATGACGAGGGAGCCAGCTCCTCCGAGGCTAGCGGGGGCAGCTGTGTCTCTTCAGGCTGGGTTAGTGTAGTTTATCTGCCTGTTGGGCCTGGCCAGGAAGACAGAACCATTCTTCTCTTTTCTTTTCTTATCATTCCCTCATTTCCACAGCAATTGTGACCTATATCACCTTGCCTGAATACATCAGCTTTGCTGCCACTGGGACTTAGTGTAGTCAGTCATAATAAGGTGTTCTGCCTAGCTCCCGAAGTTTTTGATTTTTATCATTCCTTGGCCTTACAATTATTGCAGTATATATTAATATCATAACATCCAGGAACAAAAGTGTGTTAAGAGTTTGGACATGTGACACACTTGCACCAGAGTAAACAAGGATGAACACATGACATAAATCTCTACATCAGTGTAACTTCATTGAATACAAAGAAGAGTTACCCCAGGAAAAACTGGGGGGAAAGTTACACTTACACCACTGTAACTTAGACCACTGTGAGGGTTGTGTGTCTCTTAATAGAGTTTATTGCAACCAGTTATCCTGGAATAGCTGGTCATCCATTTGTACTGGCACCTAGTATGATTTACAGTGTTTTGCAGAATGATTTTATAACTGGCGTAAATGTTATTCCTGAACTTCAAAAAGGAAGTTGAGCTTTACTGGAGCTGCACAGTTCCCTGCTTTTGGGCCAGACCCTAATTCCTTGCACTACACAACAGATTTGGCAAGCTATGTGGGGTAGACCTTCTCCAGCCTCTTAAGGTGCGGTGGAGTTCAGCTGTCCTCCACTGTATGCTCTAGAGCTGTGGTTCTTAATCTTTTTTGTATCAGGACCCATTTTTAAACATCAATGGCCAGTCCTGCCCCATTGCCCCTCACTCTTGACCCACTGCCCCACACCCCTAGGCCCTAGCCCTGTTTGTGGGGCATGGGGGGGGAGGGGCAAGAAGCCTCTTGCAGGCTAGAACTCTGCCAAATGGCAAGGCTACAGCACAAATATCCCCAAAGAACAGCCAGCTTACACGAATAGTTTGCTCTCTATGGATGAAAAACTGCCCAGGGTAACATGTTACCCCAGGCGTGAATGTGTTTTGCCATATGGGGTAACAATTTACCCCAAACCCATGTTAATGCATTGGGGTAACTTGTTACCCCAATTGAGCTTATATTGGGGAACTTTGTTACCCAAATGCAATTTCTGTATAAATGACAGGCCTAGATTAGTTTGGCCACTTTGGATGGATGCGTCTGAAAGGTCAGCATTCAGTCACACCTTATTCATGTCCACTTCAGGTATCCATGGTAACTAATGGATGGCCATCCTCCATTCTGCTTTTGCAGAAGATGTAATCCCTTCTGCTAACCACCTTGTTTGCAGGCCGCAAGGTTATCAAAACACCCTGCCCTTTGCCAAACCCCCCCACAAAAAAACCCAACCCAAAAAACCCCCTTTGTCACACCTAAATCCACTTCTGCCCTATTTTCTCGTGGGAAAACTCTGCTTCACCTGCCCTTTTCATAACATACAAGGTAGTTTGCCCTGCTTTTGTTGGACATGAGGACAAGGAGCAAAGGGACAGCAGAGAAGAAATAGAAGAACATCTTACTTCAGTACAGCGCACACTATGGAGTCCCCTTCAACAGTAAGGGCTTGACACCCGCTATCTGCTCTCAATAAACCCCTGCATGTGTGGTTTCCAAACAGCATCCACCCACATTTGGCTTGCTTGCAAAGGGTGGATGCTGGTCTCTGGCTTCCGTGCCCAGGAGGAGAGGGTGCTACCTGCGCTTCCATAGTGCAGGGCAGAATTGCTTCTTTGACAGCATAGGTGGACCGGCTTGTCTTTGATTGTCATTTATATACATTTAGCAGTAATCACATTTTTCTTTTTTTTCTGCAGTCCAGGATGAGAAGGCAGCGCATATTCCATGCTGAAGCCTGTCTTGCACAGGTAACCGGGGATGACAGTGACACATCCACTGATGAAATCTTATCCCAAGGCAGTGGACTTTGTTCCAGACATAGGAGATTGTTCAGACCAAGAAGACCATGTGTCTATGGAAGCTTCATCCAGCTCAGATGAGGAGGAATTGGTGCCACAAGCAGAAGTGATGCCAACACTTCCAGTGGGAAAGAAAAGAGGACCAACCCAGTGCCGCTGTGGAAGACCGAGGAGAGCTACAGCAGGACGTGGAGCAGAACCACTGCCACCACCCCCAGAAAACATTGCAGATGATGACACCTTTACAGGAAGGAATGGAAGAGTGTGGGAAAAAAGTCCACAGCTAGTACATCATCGGAGAACAGCCAAGGACATAGTCCATGGAAGTGCTGGGCCAACAAGAGAAAGTAATAAAGACACAGTGGTGGAAATGTTCCATCAGTTTCTCTCACAAGATATCCTGACTGTTATCAGAAGAGAGACAGAGAGGCAGAAAGAAGATTCAGGAAGTAAAATGATAGCCATCCTGAAAATAGAAAGGAGTGGAAAAAGCTGGACGAAACAGAGCCGAAAGCCTACATGGGCCTCCTACTGCTGAGTGGTCTATATCACAGTGGTCACAAGTCACTGGAGGAGTTGTGGGAGCAATGCACCAGGTGTCCTTTCTTCCATACCACCATGAGTTTAAAACGATTCTGTGAAATCACCAGCTACCTGAGATTTGACAACAAACTGACACGTGAGGAAAGGAGAGCTGTGGACAAGCTTGCTGCCTTTAGAGATATTTGGACACAATTTGTGGAGCAGCTCAGGAAATGGTATATTCCAGGAATACACCTGACGGTTGATGAGCGAGCAGCTCATTGCATTCAGGGGTCACTGTCCCTTCCAGACAGTATATGCCCAGCAAGCCTGCCAAATATGGCTTGAAAATTTGGTGGTACTATGATGCAGCAACATCATTGCCCCTGCCTGGAGACATCTACCTGGGCAAACAACCAGAAACTCCACGCCAAGGTAATCTTGGTACCCAGGTCTTGAAAAACTGGTCCATCCCTGGTACAAGATGGGAAGGAGTATTGTGGGTGACAATTTCTTCACAAGTACTAACCTGGCAGAAAGACTGCTACACCAGGACTTGACCTATGTGGGTACAATTTAGAAAAACAAGGCCGATATCCCAAATTAAATGCAAGCAAATTGAAGAAGGGAAACTTTTCATCCATTTTTGCTTTTGATGGGGAGCTCACCCTAGTTTCCTATGTTCTAAAGAAGTACAAAGTTGTGCTGTTGCTGTCAAACATGCACCATGACCTGTCAGTGGGTGGAGAGTAAAGAAAGCTGGACATCATCTATGACTACAATAAAAACAAGGATGGGGTGAATAACCTTGACCACTTCGTCCATATGACCACCTGCAGATGGAAAATCAACAAGTGGCCAATGACACTATTTTTCAATATGATAGATGTGGCTGCCATTGCTAGCCTCATCATTTGCCTAGGCTACAATGTAAACTGGAAACAAAGGTCACATTTAAGAAGACAGTGCTTTTTTTCACAGGAGCTTGGAGAACAGTTGATTGACAGACAAAACGAAGAATGATGGATACATGTAATCTGTCTAAGTCTGTCAAGTCTGGTATGACTGCCTTAAATTACAAATTTCCACAACGCACCCCAGTAGAACCTTCTTCAAGCATGAGTAGACATTGTGCTTTTTGTCCAAGGACAGATGACTGCAAAACCTGGAAACAATGCGAAGATTGTAAGCAATTTGCTTGTGTGCACCACAGTACATCACTGCTGCTTTGTGAGGAATGCAATATTTAGTTAAAATAGTTAGGAAATGTTTTTGGAAATAATTGTTAGTTTGAAAACTGTGTGAACTACAGACTTAGCAAATTGTTCATTCACGTTTTGAAAACTTAAAAAAAAACAAGTGTTTTTGTTCATAGTTCTAGTTAAATAATATTTTGGGTTCAAATCATCACAAATACTCTTTCAAACAATCTGTATGTTTAATAAATAGTTTTTCGTACGTTTATACTGTTGTCACTGGCTCCATTTAGTTCATGCAGGTGGGGTAACAAGTTACTCCATGAGACCAACAATGTTGCGTTGCGGGGTAACAAGTTGCCTCATGAGAACAACAACGGTTACGGTTTCATGAGAATAGATGAGGGTTAAAGCTTGCTTGTGACGCTTTCATATATTCTTGTGACCCACTTTTGGGTCATGACCCACGGATTGTGAAACACAGCTCTGGAGGATATACTGGGGATGTTTCTGGTTGAGTTGTGCAGCTTCACACAACCCCTAAGTGAAGCCGCTGATAGAATTCTTAGTTAAGCAACTTTTAGCACTCTCCTGGGCCAGGTACAGACATTTCAGTTTTACCAGTATAAGTGATCAGAAACTGGTCTATACCTATAAAGAACAGAAGTTTGTTATACATGGACTGGTTTAAAAATGTCGGAACCCAGTCTAGGATCTACACCCCCAGCAAAGTGCAAATGTGCGTTCTGGTCACAACCAGTCTAAATTACACCAGTTACAGAAAACCGCCCAACATAGATGGATTCCACCCTCGGCTTTTTGAATGTCTGTACCTAGCCGTACCTAGCCCTAGAGTTTCTTTATTTAGCATGTAGGGATCCCTAACATATGCCACAAGCCTCCTTGATAAGTGTACCCCGTGGATAACTGTGCTTCTCTTCAGCAATTCTTGCTAGCAGGAACAAGTAACTCCTGCTTTTGTGGTTATGCTAGGAAGTACCCTGGACCGGGCTTCCAGGTTGGCCCTAAGATTTGCAAGGTCTCATGTGAAGTAATAGATGTAGTTCCCATCCAAATCCTCCCTCTTTTCCCTCCCACCCCTGGATTTGGATCTCCAAATATGCAGACCTGTGATGGAGCTGATTGAGATTTTTTTTAATGAAACATTTTTTCCAGTGAAAAATGCTGAAGCATTGAAATGAAAACTGTTCACAAAACTGTTTGGCTTTCAAGACTTACCCCATTCCAGACATTTTTGGAAAAAAAGAAAAGTTCAAGCACATCCAATTGTGATGGTTCAGAACGGAAGTTACATTTTTTGAATCCAAACAATTTTTTGTTTTGAAATTTTAATACATTTAGTCTTAAAGATGTTGAAAAGAAAATGTTTCAAAATGACCTGGCTGAAACCTTTTGTTTGACCGGAGCTGACAGGTTTTTTCCTGTTTGCTTGTATTCAAAAAATGTTTAGTTTTTGTCTTATTGGCAAGATAAAATTTTTCAAAATAATAGTTCTCAGGGGGGATAAGAAACTAATTTCTCAATCAGCCCTACCCGTGACACTCCCTCTGGGTGTAAATCTAGCCTCAAGGCTGTTGAGATAACACAAATCAAATTGCAAGTCAGCAGTGCAAGAGCAACGTAGAGAGTAGGTAGAGAGAGATCTCTGCCACAGCACTGGATAGTGTACATAGGAATAAACAGGTGGTAGAGAGATGCTCAGCGAACTGGTCTATCAGCTCTAATATTAATGGATCTGCGTGGTACTTAGTGGTGGTTTCCGTGGCTGCTATATTATTATTAGTAGTATAGGAAGGACTGATATTTTTGGAGATAAGGGACCGGATTTCTGATATCCATCCACTAGATGGAAACCACATTTTTTGTCATGGATAATTTGCAATTTCACATGTTCTCCCATTCAAAACAGAGTGAAAACAAAAACAAACAAAAGCAAAGCAAAACAAACAAAAAACCGACCCCAAAAGAAACCCCCTCAAAAATGAAACTTCCAACACAACACACTGAGAACATAAAGACATAAGAAGTGCCATGGTGAGTCAGACCAAGGGACCAACTAGGCCCAGTATCCTGCCCCAACATTGGCAGGGTATGTGCTATAGAGGAAGAGCATTGAATTGGATATATCTATCCCTTATTCAATACCCTCACTGGCATCTACCATTACTGGTTTAGAGATGCCAGAGGAAACATCTCCAACCATTCTGTTCAATTAATAGATCTATTATCCATGAATTTATTTAGTCCCTTTTTGAATCTGGCCATGCTGTTTTGACCACCTCCAGTAACAATGAATGTCACAAGGTAACCAAGAGTTGTATAAAAAAAGTACTTTCTCTTGTTAGTTTTAAACGTATCATCTACTAATTCCAGTGGATTCTTCCAGTTCTAGTATTCTGGGACTTGGTACACACACATAGATTCATAGATTCATAGATGTTAGGGTCGGAAGGGACCTCAATAGATCATCGAGTCCGACCCCCTGCATAAGCATGAAAGAGTGCTGGGTCTAGATGACCCCAGCTAGATACTCATCTAACCTCCTCTTGAAGACCCCCAGGGTAGGGGAGAGCACCACCTCCCTTGGGAGCCCGTTCCAGACCCTGGCCACTCGAACTGTGAAGAAGTTCTTCCTAATGTCCAATCTAAATCTGCTCTCTGCTAGCTTGTGGCCATTATTTCTTGTAACCCCCGGGGGCGCCTTGGTGAATAAATGCTCACCTATTCCCTTCTGTGCCCCCGTGATGAACTTATAGGCAGCCACAAGGTCGCCTCTCAACCTTCTCTTGCGGAGGCTGAATAGATCCAGT
>NW_005841855.1:1519323-1519605 GCF_000455745.1 Alligator sinensis | reverse complement strand
ATCCGCATCCCTCTTGAATTGTGGCGCCCAGAATTGCACGCAGTACTCCAACTGCAGTCTGACCAGCGCCCGATAGAGGGGAAGTATCACCTCCTTGGACCTATTCGTCATGCATCTGCTGATGCACGATAAAGTGCCATTGGCTTTTTTGATGGCTTTGTCACACTGCCGACTCATGTTCATCTTGGAGTCCACTGGGAACCAGCGTGGAGTCCAGGTCCAGCTCCCTGCTGCAGCTGGCGGAGACTGCCTGAATCACTGAAGGTCTCGGAATCTTTTCAG
>NW_005841855.1:1434835-1518608 GCF_000455745.1 Alligator sinensis | reverse complement strand
GCATGGTAGTCTGGCGCCTTGCTGCTGCCTCTCTACAACCCCAGTGAGAGACTTGTCGTGCCCCTCACTTAGGAACACTGAGGCAAAGAACTCGTTGAGGAGTTCAGCCTTGTCCCCTCTGTCCGTCACCAATTGCTTCTGCCCATTTAGCAGGGGTCCTATTCCTCCCTGGGCCTTCCTTTTACTCCCAATATATCTAAAAAACAATTTCTTGTTGTCTTTTACTTGGGTTGCCATCCTCAGCTCCATGGCAGCTTTGGCCCGTCTAACTGCCTCCTTACAAGCATGAGCAGAGGAGGTATAAAAAACACAAGTTTCCTGTTCACTTGGTCCATACCCTTCATGATTTTATAGACCTTTGTCATATCCCCCCTCAGTCTTCTCCCTTCCAAACTAGAGTCCTAGCCTTTTTAGTGTTTCTAAATATGGCATCTGTTGTATGTTTGTCATAACTTCAGTTGCCCTTTTCTGTACCTTTTTCTAATTCGACTTCATCCTTTTTGAGATGTGGGGGCCAAAACTGCACAAAGTATTCAAGATGTGGGTACACCATGGATTTGTATAACATCATGATAATGTTCCCTGTTTTTTTTAAATTCCATTCTGAAAACTGCCCAACGTGTTATTAGCTTTTTTTGGCCACCACTGCACATTAAGCTGATATTTTTGGAGAATTGTTTTCAGTGACTTCAAGGTCTCTTTCCTGAGTCAAAACGTCTAGTTCAGAACCCAGCATGGTAGACATTTTATATGTTAATTTTTAATGGAGAATATTTTGAAGTTGACATCCTCTCAGTTTTGTGCCAGTTGACACCATGTCAGTGCCTACACACACACACACACACTTGTAAATCATCTTTTTTAGCAGCCAGTACCTGCTCCATGGAAGGCTTCCATTGACTTCATTAAGGGTTTGTCTGGACCTTCAGGAAGACTGCAGATTTCTAGCAAATAAAGTAAATATGTGGGATGAGGTGAAGAAAGCTTTTATCTCTATACAGATTCAAACAGGCTTTTCTCAAAATCACTTCTCTACCTTAATGTTAGCTTTTGATGCAGCAGCTAACCAGGTAAAAGATCCTAAGGGAAAGTTTTGTTGTTCCTCAGTGGGAATCAGAACTGACAAAAAGGTCTCGTCAGAAGGTTAGACTGAAAGATCCTGATTACTATCTTTGGTGTTCTAGGTGGAACTGACAGCACCACCTCATTTTAAGATCGCCCGATACTTTCCATTGTTTTTTCTTGTCTTGGTTTCTCACAAGTCTCCCAAGTTGAGATTTTGATACATTTTCCTGCCCAAATTGGAACAAATATAAAAAAAATGAAAACATTTCATTTCAGGACAATATAAATATTTCAGTAGCATGGACTGACCCTATGTCAACACACTGAAAGGTTTAATCAAATTGAGTGAAGTTTGATTAAATTTGATTAATTCCTCTACATACTCATTGGCATGATTGTTATAACTGGAAAGTCAAAATTTACCCGCAGTTACCTTGAGACCCGGGAAAACTATGAATTAAAAACAACCGATCTGATGAATTTAGCTCCCCCTCCTGTTTGCAACTGATCAAGAATCACATTTTAATTTTTATGAATTGGTTTGCTATTTAACATTATTCTATGACTGGGTTGTGTGAATATAGTTGAGCCTGCATTATTCACAAATTATATGGCATGGCTATAGTTTTTGCTAGTGGTAATTCACAATCCATATTATCTGTAATGGGGCATTTGAGCCACATTCTATTGTTTCTGCTCCCCTAGTGGGAAACTTCCTAACATACAAGAGATGTCAAGATGGCCTCTGCAAACACTTTTGCTGGAAATGCTTGTGGGAAGACATTCACAGCAGTATTTGTAGTGCTGTTTTTTATTTATGTATTTATTTATTTGCAAATAGTCTTATGAACAAAAAAATCTTTTATGAATAGTTATGTGAAAGGCTTGTCCAATGTCCATTGAAGTCACTGGAAATATTCTCACTGAGCTAAGAGAGAGTTGGATAGAGATCAATGGAAGCAAAAGGAGTAGAAATACAATGTAAGAGAGTTGAATTTTTAAAACTGATCTTCAAGAATAATTTTTTTGCAGTATTTATCCACTTGTAGAAAATATTCTGGTATTGGAGATACCACAATCATTTTGCTATTCTTCTCAAGATTTGTGGAGGGATTCTGAGCTTTTAAAAAATTTATTGTAATTTTATTTTTTAAATTCTACACAGTCAGTTGAACACACAAAAAATCGTACATTTTTTCCCTTTAGATGTTAGAATTCTTTTGAACACATGAACATGTGATGTAGATTACTACTTACAAAGAAATTCGGTTATGTATGCATTTATGTATCATAAGTATACAGAACTGGATGCTGTATTTGTTTAAGGTTATTACTATTTAGTAATACTATTCACTATTTATTACTATTTATGTAACTGGCACTGAACTGTACTATTTGGACAGTCTGAAGGGTCAACAGCTACATTAATAGCCAGCACCATAGTTTTTTTTGTTTTAAATTAGGATGTGTGGGGAGTGTAGTATTAAGTATGTGAGCTGTTTTATAACACTTTATTCTGATTCACTCAATAACCATATAAAAAATAGTATTCAGCAGTCATGATCCACACCAATATGGCACCACTACTACAAGCTGTAATTTTTGGAAACATTGGTATTGTATGCATGTAATGTATAAGCTTGTAATATTTGTATACAAATAATCAGTTGAATCCCATTTTTCCTGCCCAGCTCACTAAAAATGTTAATGTTTTGCCCTGGAAATTAGGTGAACCAGTAATGACCAAAGAGTAGTAATCTGTTTTGGACTGTAAACAACCAGCAGAAATGGTCTCCTTAATCCTGTGGTCATTCCTTCAAAGAAATGAATAAAGCAGCAGTAATTATTAGTTTTATAAGCCATAAAAATATAAATTAAACACATATAATAAACATAAAAAAAGATCATTATAGTTTCTGTTTGAAATCTAAATGTGTACACTGTCTTGCAGTTTGCGAAATCAGAACTCTTACAGGGCTGGTCTTTCTTCCTAATAGACTTAAGTTTGAAAATCAACTCCTATTAAAAAATAAAAGAAGAGGGATGAGGTCATCATATAGGCTAAGTACAGACAGTCAAAAAGCCCAAGGTTGAATTGATTCAGTCTTTGCAGATTAGTCTAAGCTGCAAAGATTAAACTAATAAGCAAATGAACAGACATTCATTTTTGATTCAGGAAATGAAGCCACATGCCTGCAGTGGCTCAAGCCACAAGCTGAGGGGCACTAGAACACAGCTCTCTGGCACATAACCAGCATGGGCTGTGTGTTCGCTTCCTCTTCCTGCTGTCCCCAAGGTCTCTGGGATTTGCAGTCCAAAATCATAGCAGCATGACCCTGCAGGGTTGTCCATCACTTCCTCTTCCAGTTTCCTCTGGGATTTGTAGTCCACAGTTGCAGCCAGCAGTAACCAAGCCAGCAGGGCAAGGCAGCTCTGTACTCAGAGGAAGTGGAGTTTAACACCCTTTCCTGGCCCCAGGCTCCAGCCAGGATTTGCCAAGGGGCCAGTGAATCTAGTAAGCCAGCACTCTCTGCTCCAGCTAGGGAGGAGAGGGGTGAGATCAGCCCTGCTCTCTGGAGCAGACAGCACAGCCCAGCCCAGGGCTGAAAAGCATGCTGGGATCCTGGGGAACTCTGATTTAACTTGAACCAGGAAGGGGTCTGGGACAGAAGTTTCATAAACCAGTTTGACCCAAATCAGTTAAATCTGATTCTACATTTAACCAGGTTTATCTTAAACCAGTTTCTGATCACTCAAACCGGTTTGTGTGACCTCTGTCCCTAGCCATAATGTTGTTACTTGAGAGTAAGCAAGAACTTCATTCCGAGTGATTTGTTAGATCTTATATGCTGCTGTAAATAACAATCTGGCTCAGCTTCTAGACTGGAATACCTCTGGATTTTGGAGGAGGCTGAATCCAGATCTCACTGGAGCTTTCAAGCTGAATTTTACTTATGATGGATCAAATCAGAGGTCTGGGTTCAAATGCCCTTGAACTTTAGGAAAGTTCAACCTGGACCCTATATACATTGCTAGTTTGGCCTGCCTCTAGAAGAAAACAGAAGCACTAGATAGTCTGTGTTCAGGCCCTTACAAGCCACTACATCTCAGCACTTTTGATTCTCATCATACTTTTCTTCACAATAATGTGTCCATTTTCTAGCCAGCAATATACAAACTGGGAGATTTATCCTTAAAGAAAAGGAAGAAATTCTTCTGGTTTTTAAAGGGAACTTCTCTTTGGTGGACAACAACAGGAAGTAGGAGGGAGCCACTTCTTGACTATTCCTTCCAGCAATGATTAAAGAAGAAGCAGGTAGTCAGTCATGTGACAGGGCTGAAATGTATAAACTGGGTATCACACTGCTCTCTGAAAGTAGTTGCTATGGTAACACAGACAGAGATGGAACAGCAGTAAAGGAGAGCTGCCCTGAAAGCAAATGATATTGATTAAATGAACTTTTTTTTAGGGTGGAGGGGGCTAAAAGGGCAGGTAGGCCCCCTGTAAAGAATGGGTGGAGAGCAACATTGAATTGGACTGACTGGTATTGAGTAATGCTGTCAGAGTCCCTCACTGTAACTAGAAGTCCATGACCTTGTGTTTGTTCAATTGTTTTCCTGGGTGAACTCCCCCTAACATACACAGTGAATAAATGACACTTCTTGATATCTAGAAATTGTGTGTCAGAAACTGATCAAACCTCAGATGTCCGCAAACCCATTTGCCCACTATGGGTAGTTTGGATTATTTACAGGCAGAGTTAATTTGTTTTTATGATATGGTACTTGTCTCTTAGGCTATCACACTATGAATGGGTAAACAATAGACTTCACCAGCAAGATAATGGACTAGCCTAGTTTCCTGGATTTCCTAAAATGACTGTCATTCTGTGGACATCTCAGCTTGTTCCACAGGGATTAGTTGGATGGTTGGTAAGAACATTTCTTTTTGAGGAATGGTTGCTGTAATATTCATTATCCTCAGTCTGACCTCAGTGTGAAGATGCAGTGACCTTCCTATAATAATGGGATACCCCTCATTCCCAAGCCTTATGACCTTTATTTTTTTGGTCCCCGTGCCTTCCCCTACTGCAGAAAAGCAGCACAATACAATACAGCACTCTGCCAGCAGATCTGTTACTAAAGGAATTCATGCATCTTGCATCTTGAAGATGCATTATTAATGCCTGGACAAATCACATCAGGTGGAACTCAGCAAGTCCCTGGCACTGAAAAAAGGAACAAAGGCTGGTTCTACAAGAGAGAGAAGGATGAGACAAATTATAACAGCTGGGAGTTTCTTGTAAGTAAGATGGCATAAAAACAGAAATGCTAAAATTGTTTGCACGTATGGTAAGTTTATATTTTTATTGGAAAGTAAATTACACATTGCACTACAGAAAAGATACTTTAATTGTATCCTAATAAAACATCACATTGTTGGGCCTCTTTGAATTTCATGGCAAACTGGGCTGCCTTGCTGGTATCCAAATTACTTCCAAGCTGAACAACACAGTTTTATTTAGTGTCTGGAAAGGACTATAAAGAATGGATTTGCTAGCAGAGGGCCTGCTTCTTCTCTCATTGAAAACAATGGTAAAACTCCCATTGACTTCAGTGGGAACAGGGTTAGGCCAGAGTTTGTAGCAGACTTCTTAGATACAGAAGGCAATACTGCCTCATGACAGCATGTGGGAAACAATGGCAATGAAAGAGTCTCCTGGGTCGGAAAGAATAGCTCTTCACTCTGACTGCAGATAAGCATCACCAGTTTCTGCAATACAATTTTTGATGCACCTTGGTCCAAATGGTCAGCCACCATTTGGGGCCTTGCTGGCTCATTTCCATTAGGAGGAGAAATGAATGATAGTTGTTAGGTTTTTCTTTGGTGCAATGCTGTTTATTTGCAAGGAATATATGCAAAGTCCTCCTTCTCTGAGCAAAACCGGAACAAATAGGAAGCAGTTTTCTTGTTCAGAGATCCAAGCCTTCCTTTCAGGGAATGTCATACCTCTCTTAGCTTCTTCCCAGAATCATGCAGGATTTTCTTCCCATCATGTTTGCTTTGTCTTTGTTTTCTGGTTCTTTTCACATGCATACTTTTCACAACTGCAACCAAGCTGTGCCATAACCCTTGTGTTTGCAGTTACCCGACAAACCTCTTGGGTCACGTGGCTTAGCTCCTACTTTGGCTTTGCTATGTGACCCATGCCTTGGGCAGGAGTGTCAATTGTTTTAACAGTCACGAAATTTAGAGGCATTTCATTGCCTACTCAGCCTAAATGAAGGGTGCTTAGTATATCTGTTGACTGTCAAATGTGATGCTAGCCATATCACTTCTTTGTGTACTGTTGGATCCAGAAACTGGACTGCAAGCCCTGGGAGGACCTTTGACCTAGAGAAAGGACTGTGAAGAATTTTCCAGGGACTTGACTGGACAAGCACCATAGCAGATAAATTTCAGCACTGATAAATGCAATGCAATATATGCAGGAACACACAGTTTGAAGTATTCATATATGTTGCTGAGTTCTCAATCAGGAAGAAAAGGATCTTTGAACAGTTGAACTGTTCACTCAGTATGCAATGACAGGTAAAAAGGCAAACATGTTAGTATGTACAAGTAAGGAAGTAGATAATGAATACACAAAATATTTAAATACCATTGTGTAAACTGATACGACCACATCACCTGCAACACTAGTCAGTGATGATGACATAAAAAAAAAGAAGTTCTGTAGAAGTACGGAGGGAAAAGAACAGGAAAAACAAAACCAACTAAAGGCATGGAAAAGATTTCTCTACTATTTTAGGAAGAGACCAAGAACCATTTAGAAGGATGAATAAGAAGGGGCAACATAAAACTAATAAATGCAATATGTACAGCAGGTGCTCTTATTCAATATTTTGCAAAATCTAAGAATAAAGGGATATTTGATGATTATAATGACACTACAACGGTATTTCAACTAATGTTAACAGTCACAGCAATCCAGTAAGGTGTGTATGTCCAACCATATGCATATATGACAATCCACATAAATTCTGTGGCAGTATATTATTGACGCCTCTATATTTTGATAAACTTTGTCTTTTGCTTTGTGCAGTGGCCCTAAATTTTGAAAAAATGATTTTTTAAATTAAATCACAAACTAATGCTTTCTAGCACATTAAAAAGGGGGCACATTTCCAAAGCCACTTCTGTGTAATGTGCGTTAAATAAGAATCCTTCTGGCATCTTAAAGGAAATGACATTTTAGTTAAACATGTTACCTGCTGATCTACTAGAGAAACAGATCAGCAATTTGTTGTTTTGTATATGCATGTGTTTGTGTGCGTGTGCGTGTGGTTATTTCATGGCTCCTGGGTAATGTTATCCATATTTTTCCGTTTGGAGAATCACTTTTCCCTACACACTCACCAACCAACATGAAACCACCTAATTATATTTTCATAATCATGATTAAAAACCATCTAAATTATCCTGCTTGATGTACTCAAAGAGTTTGTTGATTGCTTTTTGATGTGTATTAGAGCTTTTTGCAGAGCCACATCAAATGGTTTGCTCCACAACGAAATAAAAAAAATCCTGTAATATACATATGCAATCTTTAAAAAAATACATATATAATTTATAATCTGCTAATTAAGCTACATCAAAACTAAGTCTATCACCATGAAAAAATTGTGTAAACACTACTCACCTATTACTAGTACATTAATTTCCACTTTGCATTTTTTTCAAAATATTGATTTTATCTTATACAAGGCATTTTGGCATTTCAGAACATCAAGTGTTTTTCCACATGCAGGGAGAGTTTAGATTTTAGAATGTGAACAGCAAACACATACAAATAATACTTTCATATGAGCTACACTCCCTCTACATAATGTATCATGGACATTTGAGTTTTATCTATGTAATGTCACCATGTCTAAAATACCTGGAGCCAAATTCTGACACAGATACTATACGTTGAAGTTAGTGGTGCAAAGGCATTTGTATCATTCAGCCCCAACCCTGTTGAAATCATCTGTTACCCTGGCATTATTACCTTTCTGATAATTTATCTTTTATTTTAATGGCCTTGTTTTACCAGCTATAAGGGGCATAATACATTCTGGAAACCAACTCCATTCTGGTGACGTCAGTCCCAAAAATTGTTAGGAACTTGGTATGGAAAGGACTGCAGAGAGGTTTGGACTGTCGAGCAGGCTATGAACTCCTGAATTCCTCTTTGAAGTGAAGAACTGATAAAGTTAGTCTATGAGTGCCTCGAAGGCAGGACTGTTTTTCCTCTGTGTTTGTCCAGCACCAAGCACAGTGTCAGGTCTCATTAAATAATAAATAATAAAAATAAAAGACTCTAGGAAAACAATTAAATAATTCAAACCATGCCTACTTGATTCAAATTTGTTGTCATATCAAATATTCATGAGAAATAAATCTGTAGATATATTTCATGGATGGAATACAAGTGTGAACACTAATGCTTTGTTACAACTTGATGTCGAGCCTCCAAGACAGGGTGGTGAATGTTTATCACATATGCATACAATGTCCTCCATATAGTAGCTTTCTCACCAACATTATCCTTTTTCTTTTTTTTTTGGAAATTTCTAACGTGCTCCCACTTAAGGTGTGGTATCACTGACAAGGATGGGATCTTCAAACCCAACTCCATTCATCCATGCATTTCCAATTTGACTTTCAGTAAATGTTTAATGATACTTTTCAATTACTGGACCAAACAGTATTTGACAAGAATGCACCTTGTCTAATACCAGCACTTAGACAGGAGCGCAGTTTTTAGATAGCACTTAGTATCCACAATGTAGCCATGATATTTGTGAATGTACTTTCAGGTTGATCTTAATGACCCCATTACAAAAGTCTTTGTACTTCTTGCTATATCGTAGACATGCCTTTTGGATTCTACAGATTATGGGCTGCCAGAATTTTCTGAAGGGTAATAGCACAGTTCATTTGGGAACACACCAACCTTCCTGGGGCACAAGTACCTCCCCTACAAATGGGCTGGCTTCATACTGATTGCTGTGACCACCGGGCTTGGAGAAGAGTGTTGCAATGTCAGAAATGCATTCTTTTTTATCAGTTAAACACAAGTCCTTCTGCCTGGGCCAGGTGCATGCACAGATTGAAGGTAAAAATCTCACATCCTTCTGAAGGACATAGCCCTAATAGTTTTATTATTTACTTGTATGATGGTAGTGCCATTATTGTAGCCCTTTGTAATAAGGACCCATTACTGAAGAAGAGAGAGCCAAGGAGCAACCAGCTGTCCCCAGGGCCCTGGAGGAACCCATAGGAGCAAAGTACCCTTTAAGAAAAATGGCTGCTTGCCATTGACATGGTGTGGAGAAGCCCAATCAGGGCTATGATTACCAGGCCTGGTGGAGAGGTGGTGGGTCAGGTGAGCTGGTGAAGTGTGGCTACAAATCTCATAAGGCCAGGACCGTAGCTGTGGCCTGGGACAGATTCTGACCTGCCAGGGTGGGGAAGTGCCAGACCACAGGGGGATGAAACGAAGCCCAGTGGCACCAGGCATTGAAGCTAAGTTATTTTGGTTATATATATGTGTATATATATTACCATTGTACTGGTACAGTCCCATGATGTGAAAGCAGTTTTGCTTCTACCTTTATTTAAACTTAAAACTGGAGGACTGGCTTGTGGCTACAGGGGAAGAGGCGGCCACGTGTAGGGCACCCACAAGGTGTGTAGTTCCCAACAGATTAAGGAGTTAAGTTTATAGAACAATAAAGCTTATTTAGTCAGAGAGCAGTGCCCTGCCTACAGTTCTGCTGTTCTCTCCTGCCATTCCCGGGCAAATGTACCAACTTATACATAAGACTTGTAAAGGTATTCACACATCTTCCCCCTTTACATGCAACATATCCCCATATAATACTAACATTGGCAGTTTAGTTCAACCCATAGTTAAACTCATTTTAACAGGTCTCTATTAGTCTTTGTGTTGGCTTTTTAGCTCTAAGTAATCTTCTCAGTTTCTCTGTATTCTTAATTCTTATTGGTTCAGTTCTTGTTTGGTTTTCTTGTTCAGATGTCTCTACTTCTGTGTCATTTTCAATCTCTTCTGCTGTTTCTTGTTGCTTTGATGTTAGGTCTGTTTCCTTTGGTGAATCTCATGATGCTGCTTCTTTTCTCCCCTTTATGAGCTGCAAGTGTCACGTGTACCTTCTTAACACCAACCCTTCCAGTATGACTACTTTATGGGATCTGGAAGATACTTGATGGGAAACTAGTGCTTTTTGTTTCCATGTTCGTCCATCTGAAATAAGCACCATATATTTGTTGTGCAGTTGTGGGAACCCCCTGAAGCCCCTGTCTTAATATCATTTTTGTTGAGTTTGTTGAATTTTGTTAATGTTTTCACATCTTGCTGTTCATTCTGATGAGCATCATCCACAAGATTTGGCAGCCTGGTTTTGAGTTTCCTGTTAAACAGCATTTCCACTGGGGACAATCCATGTTTCATGGATGTGAATCTGTAGCTTTTTCCAACAATTTCTTCACTATTTGCACTCCATTTTCCACCAGACCATTGGATTGTAGGTTTTTAGGACTTGAAGTGTTGTGACGGAATCCATATTTGTTTGCAAACTCTTTACACTCAAGATAGTTGAACTGAGGTCTGTTGCCTGTTCTTACAATTTGTGGAATCCCATGCCTAGCAAAAATCGATTTGATGTGAGTTATAACATGGTTTGCTGTTGTGCTTCTGAGCAATGCAATTTCAGGATAGTAAGGAAAATAATCCAACACTAATACATAATTCTTTCCTGCATGTATGAATAAGACAGTGCCCACTTGATGCTATGGAGCTATAGGCTGGCTCCTCCATGACTATCATGGGCTCATGACCAAAGGTTTATGATCAGTTTCAGCTATCACAGGCTTCCCATAGATGAACATGTGAAATTTCTTACAGCCAGAACCAAACATTCTTTTTCAATTTGTGCATATAGACATTCCGACTTAGAGAGAGCCCTAGATACATATGCTACTGGTCTTCAGCTATCCCCATGTTTTTGAAGCAAAGCTGCTCCAATGCCTTCTTTAGAAGCACCTGTTGACAATTTAATGCGTCTTTTAGGGTCATAGTATTTTAGTACAAGAGCTTTCATTATTTTTTCCTTCAAGTTTTTAAATTCTGCTTCATGTTCTTGTTTCCATATCCACTGAGCATTCTTTTGTAGGAGTGATCTAAGGTGTTTGGTCTGCTCTGCTAACTTAGGTAGATATTTCCCTACAAAATTGATCATCCCCAGTAATCTCTGCACTCCTTCCTTATCTGTAGGGAGTAGCATGTTTGTCATGGTTCTACCCCTTCCAGGATCGATTTGCACCCCTTTCTCTAAAAGCTTTTCTCCCAGATATGTTATTTCTTTGACCTGAATTTGCATTTTTGTTTGTTTAGTTTCAAACCTGTTCTACAAGCTTTTTCTAGTGCCTTTCTTAGCCTCAAGTCATGTTCTTCCATCTCAAACTTAATATGTCATCAATATAAAGCATAGTTCCATCAAGATCTTAAAAAATCTGTTGCACCTTTCTGTGAGATACTTCAGATGCACACAATCCAAAAGAAAGCCTATGAAAGCAATGCTTTCCAAAAAGTGTATTGAAGGTACATAAGCTAGTGGTATTCTTTTCTAGGGGAACTTGCCAAAACCAAGAAGAGGCATCCAAAGTGGAGAAATATTTAGCTTCTGCCATGTTGCCAAATACCTCTTCCCTGGTGGGAATGGGAAAATGCTCCCTTTTGATGTACCTGTTCAATTGCTTAGGATCCAGACACAATCTCAAGGATCCATCTTTTTTTTCTATTATGACCAGTGAATGAACCCAAGCAGTTGGTTGCTCTACCTTTTCTATAATGTCCATGTTAACTAATCTGTCTAATTCCTTTTTCAGTTTCTCCCTTAGTACAAGGGGAATATTTCTTGGGTCATACATAGTGGGAGAGTTTGGTTCTATTCATAGGCGACTGGTGCTGCCTTAGTGTGGGGGGGGGCACATGCCCCCCAGCGACCAGTCAGCAACTGCGGGGGTTCCCCCTCAGCTGATCTCGCTGACTGGGGGGCAGGGTGAATGCAGTCATGGGGTGTACCGCTGCTCTCAGGGGGTTCACTTGCACCCCCTATGCATCACCATATCTTGTACTCAGTTGACAGTTGCCCTATGCCTTGAAACACATCATAAAACTCTTCTTCAATGTTCTTGCTGTCTAGTGCCTCAATGACATCCATTCTCTTAAACCTAGAGTTTTACATGTTCCCAACCCAATAATTGGCACTAGCTTTCTTGGGACTGTTAAAAACTGAATTTTTACTATATTACCCTTGTGTCTAACAAGCAGTGCACAAACACCCTTGGTTGCGATCATGTCCCCATTATGTGCTCTAAGTCAAGCTGTGGCAGGGCACTTGATGTGCCTACCATTTTCAGAGGTCAGGCAGCCTGCTGAGCCACCTGCAAGTGGGGGTCAAGGCTATTTGCACAGTTAGTTCACCCAGGGGGCTGGCAGGTGAGGCTAGGTCTGATCAAGGTACTCACCTGATTGGAAGGAGGCTAGGTTTGGATGGGGTATAAACCCAGACTCTGAGAGCAGGGCTGGCAGTAACATCTTAGGAACTGGTGAAGGAACATCACCCAGGAGAAGGCTATAGCTTCTGAATGCCAGCAAAGAGAAAGGCACCTAGAGGTTTGGGTAGGAACTAAGGGGATGGAGGATGTTCCTGTGGGAGCCAGTGTTGGGGTCCAGAGACCCCCTGAGAAGGGGGATGAGTGCCCGGGCCTGTTGAGCCCAGAGATGGGCTGACTGCACAGGGGCCTAGTGAGAGGGCCTGAGCATCTGTGGGCCTATTAAGGGGTCAGATGAGTTCTGAGAGAGGGAGGAGTGTTTGAGAGATCTAGTGAAGGGTCTGGGTGTACCCAATTAGTGTGGCAGTGTGGGGGCCTATTAAGGGGCCTATTAAGGGGCCTAGAGAAGGAAGGGGTTGCATTAGAAAAGATCTGTGGAGGGCTCTGGACAAGCCCAGAGAGTGATCTATGGAGGGTCCCAAGAGGGAGGACCTACAGAGATGTGAAGGCTAATAGCTGGAGGACTGACCCTGGGGTCTAGGAGAGGCCAAAGGTCCTTGTGTGGCTTCCTTACATGCTTGTAATTCCCGGGATCTAATTTCTGCCCTTTCTTGAAGATGGGTACCACATTGGCCTTCTTCCAGTCTTCAGGTACTTCAGCTGAGCACCACGAGTTTTTGAATATTTTTACCAATGGTTGGGCTATGACACTTGCCACCTCTTTGAGTACTCTAGGGTGTAATCTGTCAGGACCAGCTGATTTGAAGATGTCCAACTGCTCAAGGTGTTCTTTTACAAGGTCTACACTGATGCAGGGTGTAAATACACCCTCACCCTTGTCATCCCGCGTCATGCTAGGCAGGGTGGTTCCTTTGGGCTGATGAAAGACCAACATGAAGTACCCATTAAGCAGGTTGGCTTTTTCCTGGGTTCCTGGGTCGCAGGGGTCCAATGTTACCCTTGCTTTTTTTTTTTCTTACTCCCTACATATCTGAAAAAGGACTTTATTTATCTTTGATATGAGAAGCCAGATAGAGTTCAGTTGCAGCCTTGGCTTTCCTGGTCTGCTCCCTGTAGGCATGGACCAGTACTGAGTACTCCTCCTTCGTGGTAATTCCAGCCTTCCATCCTTTATAAGTCTCTCTTTTCAGGTGTCCTCAAGTTCTCTGGTGAGCCAAGGGGGTTGCTGTGCCCTTTTGCCACCCTTCCTCTGAGATGGGATGGACAACCCTTGTGCTGTCAGGATTGCACACTTGAGGAACAACCACTCCTTTTGGACTCTTCTTCCTGTCAAGTCATGGTACCTTAGGGCAGGGGTGGGCAAAATGCAGCCCAGGGGTCAGATGCGACCCACCAGGCCATTCTATCTGGGCTGTGGGGCCCCTAAAAAATTTACAAAATTAATATTTATATGCCTCTGGCTGCCTGTCATGTGGCCCTCAATGTCTTGCCAAAACTCAGTAAGTGGCCTTCTGCCCAAAATAATTACCCATCACCACCTGTGCCTCCAACACCTTAAGCCCCACTCTCAGAGCCTTGTAGTGCCTCATGACCTTGCTGGCATTGCTCCGAGCCGTGTCATTCATGCCCACATGGATAAGGAGCATAGGGTAGTGGTTGGTGAGCCGGATGAATTTTGGGATCCTCTCGGCCACATCCCAGATATGGGCTCCTGGGAAGCAGCAGACCTCCCGGGCTAAGGGGTTGGGGCGGCAGATTGTGCCCTCAGTCCCGCTCAGGAGGGAGTCTCCCACAATGACCACTCTACAAGCGGCCTTAGTGAGAGCAGGGATGGTAGCTGAAGATGAGCCTGCATTGCCTGCAGGAGTTGGCAACTCTGCAGGATCTACTGGGGCTGCAAGAGGTTCAAACCTGTTGCAAAGCTCCAGAGGGGTGATGACCTTGGTGCTGCAGGCCTTAGGGCTTCTGATCACCTTGGTCTAACTCCCTTGCTGGACAGTATGGGAGATCCCTGAGTCCTCCCTCATCCTGGAAGGTGACCTCTGCCTCCAGGGGGTGAAGGGCCTGGCAGTAGGAGTCTATCTCCTGCTCGCCATCCCTGATGGCACGCAGTCTCTGGACTGAGACCTGGAGCTCCTCCATCTTGGGCCCCAGAGACTCCAAACTAGAGCAAACCTCACAAGGGGAGGTGGCCATGCTCCTGGACCCATGTGACTGGAAATGTGCCAGGCAGACCTTGCAACCAAGAGCCAGAAGCTCTGTCTGCATGGGGCCTGTTTTCTTTGGTTTGCTTTTTACCTCTCTTGGTTTTTCATAGACATTAGGGCTGGAAGGGACCTTGGAAGATCAAGTCCAGGCCCCCACCAAGGGGTAGGAAGTCAGCTGGGGTCAAAGGATCCCAGCAAGATGAGCATCCAATTTTCTTTTGAAGGTGTTCAATGTAGGTGCTTGAACCACCTCCGATGGCAGGCTATTCCAGACCTTGGGGGCTTGGACAGTAAAGACATTTTTCCTTATGTCCAGCCGGAAACGGTCTTGCAGTAGTTTATAACCATTCAACCTCATCATCCCTTGGGGCACTCTGGTGAACAAACATTCCCCTAGATACCAGTGGTCACCCCTGATAAACTTATAGGTGGCCATCAGATCACCCCTGAGCCTGCGCTTTTCCAGGCTTAAGAGCCCCATAACTCTCAGCCTGTCATTGTAAGGTCTGTTTTCCTGACCTGTGATCACACGCATGGCTCTTCTCTGGACTCTCTCAAGCTTCTCCACATCCTTTTTGAATTGTGGGGCCCAAAACTGGACGCAGTACTCCAGCTGCGGCCTCACCAAGGCCGAGTACAATGGGAGAATGACATCCTGGGATTTGCTTGAGAGGCATCTATGGATGCAAGTCAGCGTTTTGGTCTCTTTACTAGCCGCAGCATCGCACTGCAGGCTCATGTTCATCCTGTGGTCAATGATGATTCCCAAGTCTATTTCTTCCATAGTGCTAGCCAGCGTAGCACTGCTGAGCCTATAAGCATGCTGCAGGTTTTTCCTCCCAAGGTGGAGAACCTTGCATTTTTCAGTGTTGGCGTGTGCCCATCTGCATTGTGCCACTGGGAGTCCACGCATGACTACGTGCATGAGCAGCGGGCCCGCTGGTGGCACTGTGCTGCTCCCAGGCAAGGGGGGGCCCTGCTCAGAAACTGGGGGACCCTGCCCCACCAGAGAGGGACTGGAAGTTACCCTCTCCCCCTCTTCTCTCTCCCTGGGGGACTGGACCAATTGGAGCCGGGGTGGGGCGAGATCCTTCTCAGCTCCTCTTAGCTGCCTCCACACAGCTGAACTAAAGTAATCCCCTCCCACCACAAGCCCTGCTTGCCTCCAGCAGTGCTAGGGGTCGTCAGGGGTGCTCCGCACCTGCTGGGGGTCTCTGGGGGACTTTGGGGTGTGGAGGGGGAGGGAATGGGCTTGCACCTGTGCATCTCGTGCCACTTCTTAAGCCAAACCGGGGCTTTTTTTCTGTTGGCGGACCCTTTAAAACTACACGCATGAGTAGTGAGCACACCACTGGCACCACCCTGCTCCTGGGCAAGGGGGGGCCATGCCTGGGATTTGGGGGACCTTGCCCCACCAGTGAGGGACCAGTAGGTACCCTCTCCCCCTCTTCTCTCTCCCTGCGGGGCTGGGCCAATTGGAGCTGGGGCTGAGTGAGACCCTTCTTGGCTCCTCTCAGCTGCCTCCCTGCAGCTGAACTAAGGTAGTCCCCTCCTACCACGGGCCCTACTTAACTCCAGCAGTGCTGGGGGTCGGCAGGGGTGCTCCGCACCTGCTGGGGATCACTGGGGGGGGTGCTATGGGGCTGCTCCCTAAGCCCAACTGTTTCAAGGCCTGGGCAGGCCAGCTTTACATTTCATGCAGTTGGCCTTCTGTGGGGTTCATTAAGCATTTTTGGTGTTTAAAACTGCCTTTATTGATCACCAGTTGAACAAGACGTGACAATAGAGGAAGAAAGTAATCTCAGAAATACACATTTCACTTCCCTGTAGAAGCCAGATGATAGTTCTAATATGGGTAGCTTAGCAATACCTGGACATATGACTCTGCTGCAGGGAACCAACCACACCCTTCATAGATAAGACTCTCTACAGGCATGTCATTTGCAATTACTGCATAACCCAGTGTCCCACATAACCTGTTATATAAAACAGAAAATAAAAAGGCAGTAAAGTCAAACAATTCCCATCCTGTGTGGTACATAAAACACTGCTGTAGGTGCCATGTTCCTTCTCAACTGTTGACATGAAAGCCATCGTGCTACTGCAAAACACCTAAACAATCTTTACCTTTCTGTACCACACCTATGCAATCACACAACTGCTCATCAGTTTTGATGGTTAATAGGAATATGTGACTTGGTGGAGATCATTCCTTTCAGTGGTTCTCACTTCAATAAGTTCCCTTGGTGTAGGTATATTAAATAATGCTGGAAAATAACATAGCACCATGGAGAAGGAACTGCATTGCTAGAATTGTGACACAAAAATATATAAAATGAGATGTAAGAGGGTAGAGAACCATTCAGACTGCCTGACCAGATATCTGGCAAGGAGGTAATTAAATAAGCCATAGAAGGATCTGGCTATCCCCTTCCCAGCTGAGACTGAAACTGCCCATGCCATTTGTAATTACTTTGTGTGACAAGGATGAAAGAAAATTCATTCTAATTGGGATCCAATGACCTACTTTCTCTAATATTACAATTGGATTATTCCAATCAGGATATGGAAACAGAATCTTATGGCTGCATTGGCAAGTCATATATTACTAATAACAATAGCAATACAAAAGACAATAGAAAACCCATATAGAAGAATACAACTTGCAAGATCTTAAATTGAGACTTTAAGGGTCTGGCTGCTTGAACATAATGTAAGAAGTGCCATATTGAGTTACAGTCTCACAGAAAAATTGTTACAGGCTGTTGATCTATGATTCACAAACCTAGAGCAATTCCTGGCCTTTGACTACCTTCTAGCATTGTTTCCCTGTTCCTATTAAAGAATTGCCCCTGACCTCTTTCCTGCCTAGCACCATCTGCCTTCGTTTCCAACTCCTGACCAATCACTGTTTTCCCAGTTGCTGTTTTGGCTTCAAACTCCTGGCTAGATTCTGGCTCTGACTAGTGGACTGGACTATACTTGCCCCAGTCCTGACATGTAATTCCAGTACTGTGATCCTGAAAACCATTTAGTAAATTGCTAAAACTGGAAGTGCTAAAGCTCCACAAGCAACTCATTCATTGATTCTAAAAGTTACCCCAGCACCTAGAGCTGTCCCTCTGTGCATGTCCATAACAGCACCAGTCTTCACAGAACCAAGTTGCTCAGAATTTAGTTCATGCTTAAGCCTGACAGGGATCCAAAACTAGGCATTCTTCCACCTAAGTCTCCAGAGGGGCTTAATCCTGAGAGCCATTCACAGGAAATACCTATCACAGAGGATTGGACTCCATACAAAATGCAGTGATGGCTGGTACTTTCTTTTACAGCATAGCTGGAAAAGATGTCACTGTGGCAGGCCTGTGCTCACTGTGTTGCTGCTGGCATGCTCTGCCCGAGAGCTGCACCAGGGTCTACTTTCCTGCCATGACTTGATGTTACTTGAAGTTCCCCTGGAAGATGTTCTTCACTATTTTCCAAAACCCTGGGTGCCTTGGCTGGTGCTTCTTCTGTGGGGTTCCTTACTGCCCCTTCACCCCACCCCTTTCCACTCAGGTGTTATGGCTTGGGTCTTGGTGGGATCTGGGTGTATCACAGGCATCATCTGTTCCTCCTGGGCAGTCTGCCCCCCACCTCGCTTACCCAGCTGGTGATCCAAGTGTCTCCAACTGGAAAATGAACAACTCAACAATACTCAAACTGAAATTCTCTCTAGTGTGCAAGTGACCAGGGAAATGATGCTGCCATGTCAGGTGCCTCTTCTTTGGCGCTTCCTCCCCTATGCGTGGGGTGCACTGTGCAACCCCTGCATTGGGGTTGTTTCCCCAAGGGCACTGTGCTGTGGATTGGCTGGTAACCAACCATGTGTTATAGCACCCCGTGGGGTGACTTCCTATGCCCTTGCTACCCCTAGGGACCTGGTGCTGCCCAACTGTGGGTCTCAGGGCCTGAAGATATACCAGCATGGAAAGTTCTGTAGCCCAGCTCCCTGGTGGGCTTGTTCCCCTGGCGGGATCCACCGATGCTTCCTGGGCCACTTTCATCCCACCCCAGCTACGCTGCATGTACCTGTGGGCTGCGTCTGGGTCTTAGTAGGTTCCAAGCCCCTGGATTTGTGGGCAACTGCCCCTCTATTGGAGCCTGGGCTCCTCCTTTCCTCACTCTGGTCTGCGTGGGCCATATCTGACTCATGTAGGCCCTGCAACTTCAAAGAATGAGGGTTTGGATGCAGCAGGGAAACCCCTGCCTCAGTTTGAGCTGCCATGCTGCCCAGCAATTCACCTACTTGTGGATCTGCTGGTCAACACCGGCTGTGGGGGAGGCTTCTGGAGGCACCGTGGATACTCCCTCCTTCCTGCTTCCCCCTGAGCAGAGCTGCCCAGCTCCTTTTGTCCTGGGAGCCATGAAGGGCTGGATCAATCCGTGGTCCTGCTTCCAGCTGTGGGGTGCTGAAGCGGCCACTTGCAGACCAGCTACCTGGAGCTCAGCAGCACAGTGAGTGGGGCATGGACCTGTCACAATCACCTCTTTTAAAAAAGAGCCTGGGGCTTAGAACACTCATCCAGGCAGTGGGAGAACCTGGTTCAATTCCCTGAAGGTCTTCAAACCAACAGCTTTCACCTCCTAAGACTATGCCTTGACCCCCAGGCTATTCATATCACCACCACTCCTGTTGAAACTGTGTTTGTGGAGAAAATAAGGAAGCATTCATTGGGTGTGAGAGACAGTACAAGGGGCAGTGTGTCTCTAGCATAATGGTTAGGGAGCTCATCTAGGAGGAGGAAGAACTGTTTCAGCCCATGTGCTGCAGGCTATTTATGTATTTCACCCAATAACTGTTGTATGTCATGCCATAGTTCTTAAGGTTAAACTAGTACATTTGATAGTTTGGAAGTGAATAAGAAATTACAGCATGACACTATCTCCTATGCCTGCTCATGGTGTTCTAATTAGCCAGTACTTCCATTGTAGATGTGTGACTGAATGAAGCTGAGGTTTCCTTTATATTGTGATTGAGGTGGAACAGGATCTATGAGACTGATCCAGTCACTGTAAAGAAAAACCCTCCAAAAACCCTTCTCTTTGGTCAATTCTTTCTGAGCTTGTTTTATACTATCCTCCTCTATTAAAATCACATCAGTGCTTCTGGAACAACCATATTTTATCAGGCTCTCTCCAAAGGGATGAGTCAAACGATATGCTTTTTTATTATTATTAAGTTCATTGATTTGCTGAATTGAATTCAGATATGGGCATATCTTGCCGATTTTACCTTTAGTGTAAGATGAGTAATGGGCCAGCCTCTGATCATGGTTACATGGGTTTAAATCTGGTGAAACGCCAATGAAGTGCTGCCAAAGCCCTATTAAAATTTCACTTTTGGAACTACTAGCTACTTAGGAAGCAGTCTGCTGCAGAGGGACGAGCTGATGCACCGCTTCTCAGTAGTGCTGCAATTCTCTCTCTCCTGGAGGATATCCCAGGTAACACAATGCAGTCTAAGACAGACCGGGCCAAATGGCTTTTTTACATAGCCTAAGGCTTCCTGGATCACTACTTCACATAAGCTTTGACTGCATAGGATAAGCTGCTGTAATGTATTCAGTAAAAGAAAAAATGAAATAAACTTTATCTAGGTGGCATGAACCACGACAATTCAATCTATTTGTTACATTACTGTTTCCTAGAGTCATACCATAAAACAAATGAGAAATAAACAGCAGCCAGTTTCCTAAACCAGTATTGGCACAAATCATATCACCTTATCAAAGAAACACACCTGAAATACTACTGTGGATTTCTTTTATGTAAGGCAGATTTCCTGTATAGTAGCCCCAGTTCATGTGTGTGTCAGTACTGATGTTTCTTCATGAATATTTAACATGCAAATGATTTATTCAACCACCCAAGTACTTAAACTCTGATACATATTCAGGTTTTGACCTATGCAATATAACATTAAAAAACTCAACTGGTAGTAGCTTAGCTTTCATTGCGACTCAGAATAGATAATTAAGACTTTGCTTCTAATGAATACCTCTGCATTTTGGTACTTTGTAATCTGAAGGCTGTGCGCCAGTTCTTGGATAACTGAAGCCCAATCATATGATACAGAATCATCTTCATATGTACTTCATACTAAATCAGTGATAAATATAGGGTATGATAAAGCAGCTAGCATTGACCCTGTGTCTGTGAAGTGAATAACTATATTCTGGAGCTGCTTAGAACAGTAATCCCTGTGATCACCGATTTGTAGAATATACCAGTCCCTGTTGGTTATATACCTATTCTTTTCCCACTACCAATCCATGTTCTCATTTTTTGTGTATTCTGTGTATTCTAGGTTGTAAGGTCTCTGGGAGAGTGGCTGTCTTCTTTGTACAGAGCCTAATACATGTGGAAACTGAACTTTGTTTAGAGTCCTCAGGGTTGCAAATAGAAATAGCAATGGTCTGGTATTGCATTCTTTCTTGATCCCAAACTCCTATTGAAGTTCATGCCAACTAATTTGTCCAGTGACTTTAGTTTCCTATTCTGATTATTGTATATTCATGATTCTATTTTGATTTCCTCAAGTATTGGGTAATAAATTGACCTTCAGTAACTTTCTGCAAAGTTTTAAGCCTCTCACCAAATTAAAATTCAAGACAAAAATACAGCACAAGCTTTTCTAGACAGAGCAATAGGCTAGGTTGGCTTCACTGTCCTGTACTTAAAGGCTGTAGTCTGCCTATGAGCTTTACACAGGCTCTCTGGGGCTTGTCCCATTGAAGGTGCTAAACCGCAGGCTTAACTTTTTCCAAAGGCAAGCTCCTTGTGACCCTGAGACTGGACCTCTCAGTAACCCTGTTTCTCACAGTGACTTTCCACTGCATCCAAAATACTGTCAATTCCTAGCAGAGATTTTATCTATCTTAGGAAGTAATAATAGCTGTAGGGTTTGCAGAGCTGCAAGACAATCTTTGCAAATCAGGCCACCATTAGTCAACTGGAATTCCATATTGAGGGGTTCTCAGAAACATAGGACTAAAAGAGGGCCCCCTGGGCCATTGGGTCCAATTCTGCAGTATTTCCACTTCAGGTGGCAGTGGATGCAGAACAATGCAGTATGTTTGACCACAGTGAGGCTTGGCAGGATAAGTAAGGGGTAGAGACATGATCTTCTTCTGTAGTTAACAGATAGTCTGGAAGATCTGAGTTTTGCAGGGTATAAAATTATCTCCCTGTCTCATAGCTCTGAAATGTAGATCTGAAGATACGCCTCAGTCCAGAGGAAAGGGAAGGAACTGTCCCCTGCACAGCAGCACTCACTCCATAAGGCTTTGGGGCCTATCTTCTATATTTTAAAAACTGAAAGGGTACATTTTTAAGAAAGTTGGAGAGATGCCTGAAATGCTGTTTGTCAGAAAAGACCACAGCAGTGTATACAAAAATGTCTGGTCTTAAAACCTGAGAGACACACCATTCCTTACAAAGATTGCTTAGATCCATAGTAAATGGAAGGAACAAATGCTTCCCTCAGTTGCACTCAAGCAACCTCATTGCTTTCCTGGTAACCATGATGTCCTTCTAAATTCCTCCTAATCTCCAACCTAAATTTCTCCAAGCTTCAGCAGGGGAAACTTACATTGGTTAGGGAGAACTCTCAGACTATGAGAATGGTCAAACTGTAAGGAGTGACCTAGAAAGCACTACCCGGAGATGAAGCAGAAGAGAATGTTATGAGACGAATGCCCATCTGCAATGAGAAGGAGGAGACAGTCCTAGATAAAGGGGGCTTGAAAACAAAAGCAAGAAGCTAAGTACTGGGTTAAAGGGCTCATTAAAATACTAAAAATCACGCCCCTAGGTGGGGAAAAAGTATGCTAATGAAACACACATGTATGTAAATGAGATACATGGCTAAAACACAGGTATAGAGACATGTTCAGTGAAAAACTCCTTGTGTCACTCCTTTATAACCAATTAGCAAACAAGGATGCTTATGAAGGTTCAAAAACTCCTGTATAAAAGATGCTTAGAAATAGTGATCTGTGTGCTTGTTATGTGAAATTATTCCGCTTGCACCTTTTATTGCTAGCAATAAATCTTCTTTATACTTTCACCCCTGGTATCTTTATTGGCCCTTGCATACCGGGCACGATCCCAGACTTGAGCTGGGGCTCAACAAAACTTTGGAACAGACTACCTAGAGAAATTGTGAAATCTCCATCCTTGGAAATTTTCAAGAGCAGTTTAGACAGACACATAGCTGGTATGGTCTAGTCAGGGATGATCCTGGCTTGAAGAGGGTTCTGGGGCTGGACACTAGTGTAACTGGAGATAGGTGAGAGAGGCACTCACCTCAGGCACCAAGTTAGGAGGGGCTAACTGCCAATCACATATGAATCCAGCCCTTTCAAATTCATTTCAGCACTAAAATATTTTATTGTACTAAAAAGAGATATGAAAATGCAGTGAAATGTAAAAACATTTGAAATGTTTAAAATGCAATTTTTAGGATGGCTTGTCCTTATCCTCCTTCAGACATCATTGTCTTGTAAGTATCTTTTATTAAACTCCATGTTCCAAACTAAGCATGGATTCTGAATTTTAATTTGATCCTAATCTCTTCAGCGCTAACCTGTTTCTGCAGAAGAAGTTTCTAAATCAGGGGCAGGCAATTATTTTGGGTGGAGGACTGCTTAATGAGCTTTGGTGAGGCATTGAGGGCCTCAACAGTAGCCCCTCCCCTTGACAGGTGCCCCACCCCCTGATTGCCATCTTGTGACTAGAAATCCCACCCCCTGACCTTTGCCACTGGATCTCTCTCCCCTTGCCCAAGAAATACTCCTTTGGCGGGGGGGGTGGAGGGTGGGGTGTTGCTTGTATATTGTGTGTGAAGGGGTAGAGGGAGTGTGTGTGATTGGGGAGTATGTGGTTGGGGGGTGTATGTGAGGTGTGGGTATGTTGCAGGCATCGTGTGTGGAGGTGTAGGAGGGGTGTGTTGAGGGTGGGTGTATTTGTGGGTGCGGGATGTGTGGGGGGTGTGGGTGTGGTTGAGGTGTGGGGGACTTTGGGTGTGTATGGAGGTGGGGTGTGTGTGGGGTATATGTAGGTGGGTATAGTGTAGATGGGGTATGTGGGGTTGTGTGGGGGTGTATATGTGGATGTGTGTAGGGGTGTGGGATATGTGGTTGGGGTATGGGGTGTATAGGACTGTTAGACGTGTGTGTGGGTATGATGAGGGGGTGGAGTGTGTGAGGGGGTGTGGGTACATGTGTGGGGAGGTGTAAGTGTGTGTGTGGGTGGTGGGTATACGTGTGGGTGTGGGATGTGTGTGCGGGGTGTGGGATGTGCGTGGTTGAGGTGTGGAGTGTGTTTGTGGGTATGGTGGGGTGTATGGGGTTATGTTTGTGTTTTGGGTGTGGGGATGGTGGGGGTTAGGGTGTAGGTGTACATGTGTGGGATGTGTATGTTGGGGTGTGTGGTTGGGGTGTATAGGACAGTGTTTGGTGTGTGTGTGGGTATGTGAGGTGGGGTGCGTGAAGGGGTGTGGGTGCATGTGTGGTGTGGGTGGCTTGGCTGTGCAGGGCTTCCCCCCTGCCTGCTCTTTGCAGTGTGGCTAAGCCTAGCCCCTCTGCGGGCTAGGGGAGGGGGAAGGCAATTGGCATTGCCTGCCTGGCTTGCAGCTTGCTGCAAAGGGCAGGAAAGCAGCTGTCACTGGTAAGCAGCAACAGAAGCCCCTGCGAGAGGGGAGGGAGGAAGCCTGGGGCCAGGAGCAAAGCCTGGCGCCGCCAGCTCTTGGTCTCTGTCCCACACCTGTCCGGTGGGGCTGTAGCAGAGCCAACACTGGCTCCTGCTGCTGTTGCTTCTCTCTCATGTGCCTGCTCAGCGGGGCTGCACCAAGTGCATACTGGCTCCTGCTGCTGCTCCCCCCTCCTGCCTGTCACTTGCCTGCCAGTTGGGCTTTTGTGAGCATCCGAGCTCCTGCATGCTCCCGACTCCATCCACACATTCCTCTTCCCTGCAAGATCAGGATCAAAGTATGCTGTAAGTCGAGCCCACCTGGCTCCCCTCAATGCTACAAGCACTGAAGCAGAGACAGGAGGAGAAGTCACTGGAAGTTGGAGGAGCTCAGCAGTTCCCTGGGCAGCAGCAGCAGCCCTGTTCAGAAAGTGTGCTGGCTGGCAGGGGCTGCTGCCCTCCGGTGAGGGAGGCTTGGAACACAGCACGCACTGCCCCAGGCAGGACTCAGCCCCATGCAGAGCACAGCAGGGGCAGCCACCAGTGGGGATGGCTACAATTAATTGGTGGGTGCCTGCCTGTGGGCCAGATCCAATCAGCTGGCGGGCCAGATCCAGTCCATGGACCGTATTTTGCCCACTCCTGTTCTAAATGTTGCCCCGGGCTAGCTTTGCAACCAGAAAGTTCTCTTCTGTAAAGAGAAAGCTTAAATTCTGGAGACTAGAGCCAAATCTGTGAAGAAAATCCTAAAATTGCAAACACGGTGAATTTAGATTGACCTTACTAATGGCTTTTATTATTAAGCTGTAATAAAAATTCAAATGATGTGAAAAATCTCTAGTTTAGTGAGAGATTGAAGTGTTTTTAGACTATGCTATATGAATGCCAATGTAGACAATAGAGTTTTGATAGATATTCACTCTAACATTTCCAGAAAAGCATTTACAATATATCACCCTTTACTGCCAGCTGCAAACACATAATATCATTCACAAATTATGCATTTAGGTTTTGGGAACACAAGACACTTTTGTAATGCTAATAACAAGACAGCATATCCTGAGATATGGGATATAGAGTCAGGGGCCCAAGCCTGCTTATTTTACTTAGGCTAATATTTCTTTTAATAGCAAAAGAAATGGTCACACAAATAAAGAAACAAGGATTTGGTTCTAGTTCCTCTCTCTGTGATATGCTACTAAACTTGTTCTTTGTTCACATAGTGACATGAGCCTGACATTACTTAGCAAAGAACATCAATTATCATTGCCTTGTTCCATTAGCCACCATTTTCAGAAGTTCTTTTGGACACCCTCTGGTATAGTACTTCCAGGAATGTTATTCCAGTTATTAAAACCAACATCACTAATACCAAAATGTCATTGATATGCATGCTGCCTGTCATCAGCCTCCCAGTCAGTAATGGGACTAATCTGTGTCAAAGAAACACTAGGACTATTGGAAATTATATTACATTCATATGTTCTGGGAGTGCTTATGAAGAGGAAAATACTGGGTTGATATTTTACTTGTCCTTGATAAGACTGCCAGAGGGGAAATACCTTCACCCCCAACATTGTATAGATGAGCAAATGATTAAAGATGAAAAGGCATTTTTTATGAGTTTGCTAAAACAGTTCTAATAGTGCTGGTACAAGAGTATATTCACCCAGCAGAGGGGAGACAGAAACAATGCAGATTTGGTAGAAATGACTATATAGAAATAAATAATGCATATGCCTGAGAAAAAGAAGAAGAATATGAAGGAAGTTGGACATCACTGTGCACAGTATTAAAAGAGCTAATTTTAGAAGGAGCATCCAGTGGGGATGGCGTACTGGACTCGGAGTCAAGTCATGTGGGTTCTTTTCCCAGGTCTGCCTACGACCTTGGGCTAATGACTTGAAAATGGGGATAATGATTCTTGAGTTGCAACAAAAAAATAATATATCTGAAAGGAAAATGCTGTATATAAACTAATATTCGAACCACTATTTTACCTCCTATTTATTCTGGCGTTCTAAATAATGCAAAAAATAAGTGAACCATGAAAGATGAAGTAAGAGGAAACCATTCTCATGGGCACTGGCATTATGGCCAATATTAGGGAACTATATTAGATGCTAAGGAAGCCTATTAGCTAGTAATTCTTGACCCAATTACTATTTGAAGTCCATCTTGTCTTAAGACGTCAGCCTTTTAGCATATGGGAGATTTTAATAAAAAAGAAAGAAAAAATATTGAATTCCTAACAATGAAGTATGATGAATGAAGGTCTTGCCCTTCTACTCAGGGGCAGACCTATCACTATATTTGGGGTCAGGAAGGAAATTTATCGCATGGCCAGAATGGTATGGACTGTGGTGGTTTTTGCCTTCCTCTGTAGCAGGAGGCATGGCCCTCTACCTGGGCTTTTTCGAGTGTATATTAACAACCTTTTATAGAAGCAGGAGATGGGCTGCTGTGGTTCCCCTGCTTTACCTGTGCCAAATTAATGTGTTATGTCTTGTGTCACAGTTGATGGTAGTTTTATAAAGAGTTTAGATCATGGATGGTTCAGGTAAGTATGATCCTGCCTCAGGAAGGGGGTTGAACTAGATGATGTCTGATGGTCCTATCCATTCCCACTTCTCTATGATTTTCATATAATTATTCTAATAGGTAGGCATGTGCAGTTGGATCCAGATGTAGGCATCCTGCACTTTAAAACCAGTACATGCTGACTCAACTACTTGTGTACATTTTTGATTACTCTGGTATTTTCATAGCTCATGTTAAATGCCTATCTGGTTTGAAAATCTGACCACATATTAATATGTCCAGACACTAAATATTGTGCAGTTGAGGATGGCAGGTGTGCTCCCTGGTTCCCTGCTGGACACTATAGCTGCCTATACATGTGCTCAGTGGTGCAAGGGTGAGGGCATTTTAATTAAAGCAGCTCCTGGACAGTCTCTTTAATTAAAACGGCTCACTGTCTCAGGTATTAAGCACCTTGCGCATATCAAAACGGCTGTGGGAAGCTTTATCTAAAGCTCATCCAACAAGGTTTAGATAAAGTGCCCCCACAGCCATTTTGAAATGCATGGGGGCTTAAATCATGTGATGGTGAGGTGATGCTGGAGTGTTCATTTAAAATGTAGAGCAGGCTCCGACATGCTTTAATTGGATCAGGTTGGCTGCAAATGTAGAACTGCAGTTTCAGATAACTTTCTTTAATTCTTATTTGCTGCATAAAAGCAATAGAAAAATGATGGTATTTATTTTTCTAGTCACTAATATCATTTTGAAAAGAAGCACACGGTGGCTAGTTTGAATGGGTGTGTGGTTGTGACCAATTACATCATTTGCATATTGTAATGATTAGCATGTGCTAGTCACATTTTTCAAAGTCTAACCAAGAATTTTTACAAGCTGCCAGCTGATGCTTGGTGGATGTTGATTGTGCTCAGAATAGCAGCTCCTGCTTCTAGCAGTTCCTCTGACTCAAAGACTCAGAATTCCCTCTTAGGACTTGAAATTCCAGCCCAGGGGGTGAATGCTTTCCTTTTGGGGGTTATGGTCTGGTGAACTGGGAGCTGCCCATAATCAGACTGTAAGTGCAAGTGCTTTGCACAGTTAATAATGCAGGAGATATGGGAAAGGTTTGGAGACAGCAGTGGGAAGATACAGAGGAAGGCATGAGCCAGAAGAAGGTGCTGTAGCCAGAGGTAAGGGTGCTCTAATACCCAATCCAGCTCCTCCTGAGCAGTGGCTGGGGGGGGCTTGGCTTGGGACCACTCCAGTCCACCTGCTTTGCTCCTACAGAGCAGCAGTGGTGCCTGCCTGCCCTTCTGCTTGGTGTACCATGACATTTCACCTCCCTGCTGGACTGAGCCCTGGGCCCCTGCGATTCCAGAACTTTTGTTTCAATTTTCACCAACTGGCTGGGACTGGCCTATGAAATCCCGGACTGTCCTGGCCAAACCAGGACATATGGTCATCCTAATCATAGGGGTGGAGGAGAAAGTGGTTCTGGGTGCTTCTTTGTCTACTCCCATGCCACAGTTGTAAAAGCCCCAGAGAGAGCTCAGGTCTAGTATGCCACTGTTTTTGTTGAGCTCTGGAAACACCTAATAGGGGAGGGCTCCTATACCTAAAACTGATATCCTGGGCAGCTGAGAAGACAGGAAAAAAAGAAGAAACAGAGTCCAAAACTCCCCAGTCCTCTGCCCCATCACATGTAAGAGGGCTTTGAATTGCTGTAATTTGTGCTCGCTGGCTACGATCTTCAATAGAACTATGTCAGCAAGGGACAATCAGAGTCCAGCATTCTACCTCCATCTTTAGATTTACCCTCTGCATTCACACATGCCCCTTGCACCAAAGGAATACCTGCTGGCAGGCACAGGAGCTGAAGATGTCCTCTACCTTAAGTGAATCCTCAGCAGAAGACTTGAAGGTATTCCCTTTTTACTTTGCACTGCTTGAGAAGTACAAACAGAACAGAGCCGCACAGAGAATCTTCTCCGAAGTGTTGATAAAAGCCCCATGGCCTTTTACAATGCAATACCTCAAGGGCTGTCCAAGAGGCAGCCCGTGGGCCATGTGCATAGGGTTAATGTGAGTCTCCCCCTCTCCTCCCTTGGGCTGTTAGTCAAGGCATCACTCCCCTCTTTGCTCTGCTATTGGAGTCCACAGGTTCTCCCTTCATCCTTGAGTATCCATTGCCTGCCTGGGGATGGGGAGGAGCAGCCTAGCCCACAGAGCTGAGGGAGCCTAAGGCCAGAGGGCTTGGAGAACCCAGGGACCTAGCACATGATCCACGCCCGTTTAAGTCACCTGGCATGCAGGGTTGCTGGGGAGGCAGTGAGTGAGTTGCAGCACATCTACATGGCATGGGGAGAGGCAGGAGGAATATTTTGTTGGATTGCAGGGTGTCCACGTGGCCGGGGTGGCAGGGGAGGGATGTAGTATGGCTTGTTTGTGAAGGTGGAGAGAGGAAGCTTGTGGCTTAGGGGCTGAAGCAGTGTGTCAGCAGCCTATGTAGTGTGGCAGCACATGGGGCAGCATGCAGTGGGTGCAGCACTTGATTAGTTTGTATGTGTATGGATGGGGGGTCCTGCATCCCCCAGCCACTCAAAATGGAGAGCCCTGCTTTATATCAATCTGATGTCAGGATGAAGAGGTTGGACATTTGGGTCTAGCAGCAGGCTGGTCACAGATTCCTTTGGTGGGATCCAGAACTCCTATCAGTCGAGGTCCCTCCTGAAACTTGCTCCTCTTTCTCCAGTTCCATTTATTGTGCTACATCCTCAGGAGAGCATGTAGGATGCCTTGCTGAATGCAGATGTTCCTCGCAACTTTTATGAGGTATACACTATTCTGTCTGCTGCTCCCTCCTGTCCACCTGGCAAGCAATGGAAATGGAGCTTCCCGCGGGGCCCTGCTGCACAGCTGTCAGACAGAACATTCACAGCTCTTAACACTCTTACCCAGCCCTACCCTCAGCTAGATGCCACGAGCAGTATTACTCCCCCCAAGCATTCAGAAACAGGAGTCAAGCACTTAGTAATTATGTGCCTGGCTTAATAAGCCAGAGAAATTAAGAATAGCAAATTCTCTCTCTTTTATTTGCTGTCTGTTTTTGAAATTTTTAGCGGCTTTTACTTTGCAAACAAGTCAGGTGCGAACTTGCTTAAAAACAGCACCTCATTTTTAGGAGCTAGGGCTGTGACAAGAAAAATATTGCAAGTCTCATGAAAGTGGTCAAGACTGCACATGCTTTTGTCTAGAAACAGGATACAGCTGGTGACTAATGGCAGCACATAACTGAAGTCTCCATTAACTTGGATTGAATTTGTATCTCACTACACCCCCTACTTTGTTATGCAGAACCACTGAGAGAAGATTCACCTTCTTTGGCACCTAGGTAAAGGCATAACTGAATGTTTAGATGCCATGAGATTTCATTGACTACTTGTGCAGCTGACTGCTATTACCAAGTGACTGCTTGCACAGGTTGACTGCAACTGAAGTATTCTGTTTTTCAAACAAACTTCTATCAAGTAGAAGTGATTAGCCAAATTAATGTGAAGTTAATGTCCCAAAACAGCACAATTTGTTCTCAGAACTTCACGCGACATTTAACTAACAGCTCAAAGAAAGGTTCCATTCAATAAAGCGATCAGAAAGAGTCACTGTATTCTACACAGGAATGAGCTCTGTTATGCGGGGCTTGTTATTTTTCATTACAAGAAATTAAAGAATAAGTATCAAATAATGTATTTAACCAGGCAAGTAAATGCAAATATAAAAGTTTCTCTTTTTTCCATCCCACAGCTTAGAAATTGCTGCTTTTAGGCATCCCCCCTCCCCCAGAAGCCTTGCAGTAGAAAATCATACATCAAAATGAAAAAAGAGTCAAGCAGGAGACACCCAAATGGTAGTTAGGTGCCAAACCCTCACTGATTGGTGGAGACCTATTTCAGTCAGTGCTATGAAGACAAAAACCTCCCTTTATCCGATTGGTATCAATAGGCTTTTAAAGAAATATAAAATAATTTACTGCAGCTAATTTATGCTATACACTTTCATTTATGGAAACCTGAAGTTCAAATTGTGTTTGAGTTGATAAATGAAAATAGTTTGTCAAAGCACAAGAGAGTGTGGCAGGATTAGCAGCTGCTCTTGAAGAGACCTACCTCTCTCAGGGTTTTGCCCTATGGGAGGCTGAGCACCTGCTAAGTGATCCTTCTCACCGAATAAAGCCTGAGAGATGTAAGAGTGAAAAAGTAGGCCTGTGGCAGGTGCATTGGCTGAGCTGTCTGGGGAAGAGCACACAACACCTGCTCAAGCAATACCTGACTCAAGTCGAACCAGTGCAATTAGTCCTTCATTTTAATGAGCACCAAAATCAGTCACATGTTTAAAATATCACCCCCCTATGATTCAGCCTTATAAAGTGATAAGTGCCCTCCACTCGCACAGAAGTCCGCAAGCACCAGAGGCACTCAGATCCTCACAGAAGTACTTGGCATTTTGCAGGAGCAGATTCTGATCACCTTCTTGCTGATTTGATATTCATGGCTACTTTAGCTATGCATTGGGCATTATTCTATACAAAGCCGCATGCCTTATAAACCTCATACCTTTAAAGTGGATTATCCAACATGACTGACTGATCATTTGGAGACTGGCTAATCCAAGAGACTGGCTGATCACTTTAGACTCTGAGCTGCAGAATTGTTTTGATCCAGCTAAAAGCGAATGTTCCTTTCAGGGCTCCTTTTGCACACATTTCTTTAATAAGGACAACACCATTTCCATAAAACTCAAACTTTATACTTACACCAGTTTACAAAGGCTGAAACCTATGGACTGCTTTGCCCATTCAGCTCTGCTAATGCAGATCAACTATAAAAGGCTTTCAGTATAGTGAATGTCTGGAGGATGAATGTCTGTCTGTTGAGCAAGAGCAATTTTGTTTGCACTTCAGTATTAAAGAAATCCTACAAATTAACATTCCATCAACTACAAATCCAATAACTTTGTGGGAAGCTTTTAAGAATACATTCCGTGGTCAGATGATTGCATACTGGGCTAGGACCAAAAGTGATTAAACGTAGAAATTAGGAGCCTATGAAATAAGCTAGGATCCCTAGAAAATCAGAATATAGCCACTTGTAAATTTGATTATGAATTTTTTAGACCCTAAGTATACAAAATTACTGCTAATCACATGTAAATTGAGATACTGGAACTAATCCACTGAAATCAGTGGGAGTTATGCCATTGTTTTCCACAAGAGCAGAATCAGGGCTGCTTTCAAGAAGTAGACAAAGATGGAAAATTAATGTCTTGAGAAAGAAATATATAGCTAGGTAGGCCACTGCTGCATGCTGAATGGCTGGGTTGGCAGTTACCCCTATCCTCCCAAAACTCAATAGCAGAATTTCTATGCAGAATTTCTGAGGCATCACTTTTGTGAAAACAAAGCTAAACTTGCTTTTCAGTGCTTGGATGCAGTAAAGCCAGAAAGTTAATATGAAAACACATCTCACAAAAGACACTTATTATACAGCTGGTGGTTGATATAGTTTGTGACCCTAGTGTTGGATATAACCTTATGAGAAGCTCACTGATGTAGTAGTATTCATCCTTTTACAGTTAGATGATATCTTTACTGTGGATTAATCCCAAGGATGTTGCAACTTTAAATCAAACAAGTATCTGCTAATGGGACAGTTATTGTGGACCCAGTTTCATTAAGAACAGTAAGATTATGGAGATACTCTAAGAGTAGAAAAAAAGTATTAAAAAAAAACCCATTGCAACAATTTATTTATCGTTTTTGTTTTTAAATCATCTGGGCAATCAGTTTTTACACAGTAAAGCTACTACTCCTCAAACATTTTTATTTCATTTATTTCAGAGTACAAGATAGATATTTTCTGTAGCTACATAGGCCACTTATATTTGGGGATACATATATACAGATGAGAATCTATTATTTATGGTACTATAAAACCTCAATAGTTGTACAACGTGACTTATTCCTGAGATGCACTTGAGTTTTCCTGATATTCGATATCAATTGCTGTTGCCTATGTTATTTGACCTCGTGGATGAGTCATTAGCTGCTTATGTTTATGGAGGCATAGGACCATTCTCCATTCCTCAGCTCAGCCCTGGAAACAATGGCAAAGACGGGAGAAAGCTGAGAGATGACTTTAAGCTTCTTTGGCCCTTTGGAGTCTCAGGCTGGTGGAGGGCCTGCTTGGTCCCTGGTGTATGCTACTCCTGAGCCTGCCTCTCTACTGCTCCAATTTGTGTTCTGGCTCCAACAGCTAAGAGCCATAGAGCAGTTATTTCCTCCTTTCCTGACAAACCTTATGTCAGCCTTGAAATCCAGGGGCCCAGAGTAGGTCTAGCTGAGAAACCTCTTCCACTTTTGCAATTCTCTACAGGCCTTTTCCTTATGATTAACAATCTGCTTATGCAATGGAATGGTGTTAAGGAGTCATAGGGCAAAGCATGAATTAGGCTCCAGATATGCACTTACTGTGTTATAACAAACATATTTCCATATATTATTTGCTGCTATCCAACAGAAAATTATTTGGGTATTAAAGGCTAACAATGAACAACAGAGTATAATCACTCATTTTGAGTCAATGATTTTGCTTTTCTCTATAGATATCCAAATTCTCTGTGTGCATCAGAGAGTTTATATTTTTTTATCAATGAAAAATTAGAAAATTCAATAGCCCTAGCTGAGTTCCCATTGTGGTAGGTATTTTTCTCCTTCAAATATCTCTCAGGCAGAGAGTGCCTGAAGTGTGAAGCTCTATAAGCACAAATTATGGCTGATATTGAAATGCCTCCTTCTATCTCTAATTGGTAACGTTAATTTGATTTAAATGGCAATTCTGCTGAGGTACTCATCCTTATTTCTCCTTCAATTCATGAGCATTCCAAAAATGTTTTCAAAATATAAAAGGAGGCTGTAATGAGTTTCCTATGATCAAGCAAAAATACACAAATTGCTATTTGAACACTGCAATTCCCACCCACTTTAGCTGGACTTGTTTTGCTAAATTTACAGCTTTTATTTTTGGGTCTTGCAGTTTCCATGTCTGGAAGAATGATTCAAAGTCCCACCCACCCCAGGTGGCATTAGTATAGTTTTGTGGGAAATATACCCTAGAAAGTATACTGCTACCTAGGCATTATCTTAGTGAATTGGATAGAGAGGACAAGTAGTTTTGCTCAGTGGTGTAACAAGCAGAAATAGCATCTGGGTCAAACTCTGAGGGAGAGTGGGGCAGGGGAGTGAGAGCGGAGGAGGGCATGCTGTTCAGACAGTGGAGGGGAGGGGAAGTAAGGAGGCTGCAAACTTACCCATAGTGGGAACTCCCAAACAGCTGAGCTGCTGCTACTACTTGCACCACCCATTGTGGCTGCTGTTTTTAAATTGGCAGCAGCAGCAGTAGCAGTCTGTTTTGGAGTTCCTAGGATGGGTATGGTGCCACGGTGCAGACTCCACAGAGATGGAGAGGCAATTCTATTTCATCTCCTAACTTGGTGCCTGGGGCATGTGCCCCTCTCACCCCGCTAGTTACACCACTGGCTTTACTTTTGGAGGAGATATCCAGATTACTGCAACACGGTGGAAGTTTTTCTTGTGGAGGCGTAATACTCACTGGAGATTTACGGAGGCTATTCCATAGTTCATGCATCATGGGTTTAGCTCCAAATTGATTATATATAATCCGCACAATGATAAACTTTGTTCAGCTGAGAAACATGTTCTGTGAATATCATAAAGAAAGTATTAATAGTTTATTAATTGATAGTTCTTCAGAATGGACTGTCAGCAAAAGACACCGTAATACATAGTATCTATGAATCGCTGATATCAGATAGTAATAGAGTCTGATCCCGTTACAGTCACTGGAAGTTTTTCCATCAGGCTTAGTAGGCACCGAATTATACCCAAACAGCATACAAGACAAAGGAAACATGTCATAATGATCCAAGCTCCCAAATTTTAAGCAGTAAATGGGCTGAGATTTGAAACACATTAAGTTAGATCCCTGTTTGATTTATTTTAAATGTTAATGCAGGTTTTATTGCAAGACACTGAGGCAAATTTGTTCTTTGCTTTTCCTTTTTATTTGCTCCAGAACAACCAAAGGTTAAGGGATATCTCCTGGAGAAATTCCAATTTGGGAAATTACATTTTGCTTGACCCTAAATTCACCCTGCAGTGTCAAAAAATATTCTTTGCTTCCAGATTTAAATTGAGCTCTGTTGCTGCAATAGCTAATTAGCTTCCATTTCTGATAGCTTCATTTGTTTGTGGGTAAAGCAGATCATTGTGTGCAGTTCTTGTAATGAATTGTTGAGCTTGTGAAGTACTTTGGGATTCTTTAGAATGAAAAGCACAATATAAATATAAAATCATTATTTCCGATCCTTTATTTATTATGGAGCCTGTGGACAATCTCTGAGCTACTCCACATCCTCAGTAAGTGGCCTGAGATGATGAGATTTTTCTTTACTTCACATTAGCAAAGTTTTTTTAAAACTAAAAATGTAAAGAGTTTTGCTCTCAATTCTTACAAAAACAAAATTATCATTGAATTTGGTGAGAGTTTGCCTGAGTAAAGAGCATGCTTAATTCAGTAAGGATTTCAGAATGTGGTCCTTGCTGCAGACATGCCTTGTCAGCATAGAGTACTCAAGGAGGATGGTAACCAGAGCAGCTGTCAAGACTCTGTAGTGTAAAGGTTAGGAGAATATCTCCTTTTTCTTACTTTACACTGGTCTACAAAATCTTGCACAGCGTTTTGTTGTTCCAGAAGCTGCTCAAGCATGTAATAAGTTGAGTTCCAATGAATTGGAACCTCCTGTTTTAGGTGATGTTTCAGCAAGTTGTTTTCCTGCTGTAGCTGGGTCAGGATTTTTTTTCTTTAGCTTTTGACAGAATGGCTGAATTGTTCAGATCTCGTGTGTCATTCCCCAAGATATTTGTAAGCGTTCCTATTATGATGCAGAAAGTCAGCGATGAACAAGTTTAAGGTGTACATGAAGCAGAGTACAAAACCATCATCTGTTATGGCAGATTGTCTGTACATGCTGTGAAGGAAAGGAGGAGGGAAGAGGCAGGTTAAATTGTAGTGGTAAGGAATATTGTTCAGTATATGCTGGGTTCACAAATATTTGGTCCTCTTAATGTTAATAGTAGAAAGAGGCAAATACTGTTCCTTAAACTGTTATTAAAACTCCTACAAACTAAGGACTACAGGGTAGTCTTTATTCCACTACCTGAGACCATTTTAGACTAATCCTAATCCACTGAATTAAAATGCCAAATTCCTGTGGTGCAGAAGTGTGCTGCATGCATCCTGTTGTTCTGTGGCTGGTCAAGAGAGTTTACAAAATATCTTCAAAAGGATGAATAAGAAGGATTAATACAATAATCGATTAATCTTTGCCCATGATTTTATAGTTTTCAATTTGGTTGATTCTGTTTCCTATTGATATTTGTTATTGTAAGGAGTTACTCCCTTATTGTTATGTTTAAGGTGGGTTGTATGGAGTACTTATATTCATTTCAAGATAATAGACTCTAAAATTGTCCAGTCTTGTCTCTAACAGACTTAACTTAATAATAAACATTTCTAATGACTTTAAACATTTGGCTTTGATGGTGAAGGAGATCAGAAATGGGGAAGTGAAAAACACGTCCTTCTTGTTATTTATTATGTGTAAAAAATTCAAGCTTAAGGCATCTGATAAAGACTCAGCCTATTAGTATGAGGCACTTGTCAATGGCACCCTGAGAGACAGTCCCTGCCCTGAATAGGTTGCAGTATAAATAGGGAAGATAGATGTAGCATGTAAAGGAAGGAGAGGGGTAAAACAATTTGCTCAAGCTCCCATAGGTAGTTTTTGGTGAAATCCACATATTCTGGCTCTAGTCCATGGCCTCACCTACTAGATGATGCTGCATCTGCTGACATGCACAGTGCTTTTTCTAAAGGTTTCAGAACAAAATACGATGATGTATTTGTGTCTGCCAAGAGCAGATAATCATATGCAGCTTGTTATGGCAGAAGACACTTCAGAAACGTGTAAAACAGTATCTTATAACAAAAGTAGCAGAGAAATATGTACTGGATCCAGGATTGTCAACTTCCTGGACAATGTGGCTCATGCCAGCCTTGTGGCCAAGGAACGCAATGAGGCTTATGCATGTGGAACAGCTCCTGTGGATGCAAGCTGTGAAGAGTGCTCCTTAACTTTCTCTGTTCTTCAAAGATGGATCCTTGAGAGGGTCCTTTGAACTCACTGATGACTGCTCCAAGGGTTGGGAAAAAGAGTATGAGCAATGCACATGGAATTGAAACTTGTCTGAGAGAAGTCAGTGAAGAAGATCTGACTCCAGTGAGGGACAGCATTGAAAAGGAAACATCATCTTACTTGGATAGATCCTTCCAGGGAAAGATTATGCCTACATAAAACTCCTAGACCCCTGCTAGATTAATCTCTGTGTCAATATGTTATTATAAATGTTAGGACTGTGCAAAGCTTCAGATGCTGATTCGATTCAGAGGAGATTCAGCCTGATTCGGTGGCCAAATCTCCAAATCTGAATTGAATCAGAGGACCGATAAAAAGGTCCAAATTGATTCAAAGCTCTCCGAATCTTCAGAAAAGATTCAGAGAGCATCAAAGATTGAAGCAGTCTCCACCTGTTGCAGCAGAGAGCTGAAGCCAGACTTGGAGCTGGTAAGTAGGAGGCGGGGGAGGGGGTGCTGAAGGTGGGGCAATCCCTGGTGCCCCCCACTGCCCCATGCTGCATGGGTGGTTCTGCCAAGAGCCCCCTGCCATGGCTGCCCCGTCTTCCCTAGCTCTGGCCCTTTAAGAAAAAAAAAACCCGAGAAAAACCCCAGCACTCACCAGCTCCTGCAGCGGCCTTGGTGCTCATGCAGAGCCCCCCACGTGGTGTAGGGCAGCGGGGGGGTGGGAGGGGGGTGAGCTACCAGCGCCTGCCCTGGATTCCCAGTCCAAATTCTACACGACTACTTGACTCAAAACCCTGACTCTCTCTACCATCTGGCCTCAAGTTCCAGCAAGCATTCCAGCGTTCCCCCTCCCCTCCGCAGAGGGGACCCAGGGGAAAAAACAAAGAGAGCCCCCCATCCCCAGGTGGCCTGAGCCTTAAATAACTTTTCTGATCTCATCACAGGGCCTGAATCAAGAAACAGCATTATTAGAACACTGCTGATCAGTGCCATAAGCAAAGAAGTTTGGTGCCTGGGGCAAAGTCTACAGCGGCAGCCCGCCCAGGGCTGACCTGTCCTATATTGCGAAACCTGTGGCCATGGGGGGCCCTGCAGCTAAGGGGCCCCCTGTGTCTGGCTTCTCGCCATCCCCCCCGCCCCGCCACCACCAATGCTGCTGCTGCTAGTTTCTTTGGCCACTTACCACCCTCTCCACACCTGCCGCCACCTCTGGCTTCTTCAGGGCAGGGGGCCCCAAAACTATTTCTTGCAGGGGGCCCCAAAAAATTGTGGGCTGGCCCTGAGCCTGCTTTTGCCCGGCGCGCAGATCCAGGGGCACATGCCCCCCCATGCTTTCCCGGGAGTGCATGCAGCGGCGGGAGTCTCCCTTCCCCCATCCCCACCCTGCCCCCAAAATGAGACACTCGCGGCACCATCCCATGCCCTGTCCCAGCTGGATAGCCCTCGGTGGTGCCCCTTTGCTTTGGCACCCAGGGCGGTTACCCTGCTCACCCTGCCTTGCTACAGCACTGCTGCTAATACAGATCAATCAATTCAAAGGTCATCAGCACTTCTGGATCTGGCCACAGTCACTAAACTGGTTTTACAGGTTCTGTTGAGGATTCTTAAGAGGATGGTCTGAACACTACAAGGGCGATGGGAAGTGGTCCTCCTCTAGTCCTGGAGGAGGCACAGTATACACCACAATCAAGATATACAGCAACATGAAACCAGAACACACTTTATAGCATAAAATGACTTGTACATTTTGGGTGTGCTGCAAATGCATTTGATATTATTGTTTTGCATCTCTCTATGGATGCTGGTCAGTGATTGAGTGTTAAGCTGTATCATTCATCAGTGGTCAGTGCTGGTCAGTGATTGTGTTAAGCTTCATCATGCATTCATTATGCAAGTTTAGTGACAAAGGGTGAATACTATTATGTATCTATGTCAGGAAGGCAGTCTTACACCCATTGCTTTTGGCTGCTGTCATTTCTGTAAATAACATAAAGAGATGTTCTTATCCAAAGAACTAATTAAACTGAAATTCAGTAAGTGTGCAGAGTGACTCAGGCTGTCAAAACCTCCTTGCCACCATCATGAACAGACTCTATGAGATTCAGAATATGCCTCACATGGAACTCAACACAAAATACATCTCTTAGGGGCCTCGAGTAATATACAAATTGGGTCTGAATGCATATAAATAGAATTAAGGTGTAATTTAGGCACCTAAGAAGTCCCACAAAATGATTCAAATTTATCCTGCAGCAGCACCCATGAAATTAATTTAGTACCTAAAATCATGAGGTGCTTTTATTTTGGACTGCAAAATTCTCTCAAATATCTACACTTGGGCTTCTGACAAACAGGGCACTATCTCCAGGTGTTAATTAAAAGGGGGTGCCAGAATGGCAAGCCCTGGGGATCCCGTAAAGCAGCAGATACAGCCACAACAGTCAGAGTGCAGGGAGCAGCTCAGTCCATGCCCCTCTCTCCTGGTCCGCTCTCTGGTGTGCCATGCCCTTCCTCCTGCTTGTTATGTCTCTGTTTCTGGCCATGCATGGAAGCAATCCATTGGGAAGTGTCAGGTGCCTTATAACTACCTAACTTCTAGTTTGATTACTGCAAGGTTTTGGAAGGTCCCCAAACTCCACATATGTCTGTGGAGAGGCATGATTTATCACAGGAGCAGATTCAAGATGCTGAAAAGGCGGGTCTGGCAGTGGCAGGGAGCTCACTGTACATGCATCCAGCAGCTGAAACTAGAGCACTTGGCAGCAAAAGGGAGTGAGATTGCACCACAACACAGCCCCCTAGATCTGCTCCTGAACCATCACATCTCCAGCATTGAATTTAGCTTAGAAATAAGGTGGCAGTGCCCCACCCCCTTTTGCCTAATAGACTTGTGCTTAGAGCACTAATTCAGGAAATGGGAGAGTACCCTAACTGACAAGCTACAGGTTTGGTCTGAAGCTAGCGGGGCACTCTTCACCTCTCCTCTTGAAGCTGGGCCACTGGGCATCCAAAACTGAGGCAAGGAGTGCATGTAAGTCAGAGTGGATGAAGTATATAGCACTTTGCTCAGAATGGGGAATTTTTGGGGTTTGGTTTTTGTTCTCAGGATTCTTCAAGCATTTTACACTGATTAGCAAAAAAAAATAACTTTGGAAGCAGGAGCCTGACGAGTGGTTCCCACTGCCCAGGAGCCTCTATAGCAACTAGAACACAGTGGACACGTCTACATGTCCTATTAATGTTCTGTAAGTTTACTGAACAGTAAAATAATGCACAGCAAGCTTTCACTGGGAGCGCATCTACACATGCACCCATCATGACCAAATTTGCTCTGGATGTAAGCATTTCAGTGCAGGGCTACTCCTGCCCCGCTTTGCCCTCCTTACAGCATCCAGGCGGGGGTCCAGTCTCCAGCCCTGGGCTGGCAGGAGATAGCAGGGTCAGGCCTGGACTCTGGGGGCAGGGGAGCTGTTCTGCCTCTGGGAAACTGTCCCCTCCCCCTAACAGCCGCTTCCTAGCCCTGTACCCTGATTGGGGCACGGGGCTGGGAAAGAGCTGCTCAGGGGAGAAGACAGGTTCCCAGCCCCCTGGGAAGTAAAGGAGCAATTTACTCCATCAGCTGTCTATACCTGAATTAATGTGCAATAGCTACCATGCAGTTAATCTACAACCTGTGGTTTAGTATTAGTAGTTACTTCTCTGTATCTCCTGCCTTTCTGAATTGCCATTTGGAAGTCCCTCTCTCTCCTCTTGCTCTGTATCGGGTGTCCAGGAGTCCACCCTCAATCACGTTTTGGAGGTGCCTGCATCTTCACTTGACCATATGGGAACCCAAAGAACCAATTTGAGCCAGGCCCATAGTATCAAACTTGGGGCTGTCCTTCTTCACTGACGTTAATCATAACTCTGGTTGATGCTATTAGCAGTACCCCTTAGTGTATAATGCATGGAACACTTAGGTTGGCAGAACATTCTTAGAATGGTTTTTGATTAACACTAAAGCACGCATTATGATTTAAGACTCTTTATTTTACTGGACACAATTTCCTGGGCATCAAGCAATCCTTGTGTTGATTGCCAACCAGATTGCTTCCAACAGAGTCAGAAGAAAGAACTCTGTATGAACTGCCTTGCTAAGAGAATATAACTTCCACTTTTTAAACTTCTGATTTGCAAGCTTTCCTTACTTGTAATGCAGGCCCTTTTACATAATGACTGTAAATTATTACAGGGACACAATAAAAGCCATACTTTCTGATAAGCCTTCAACTTGTGTAATACCAGATAATATTAATTAATATTACTAGCTTAATATTCCATATCATTTTCACATTTTCATTGCTTAAAAGGCTACTATGTATCACTTACTGACTACCGCATTTCTACTAGTGATTTTGAAACCAATAGATTAATAATAAACAAACCTCTTCACTTCAACATCCTGTGCAGTTTGTTTTGTTCATTGTTTCCTTTCTAGATTTCCTTAGAATTCTAGTTGATTTCTAGGATGTTAATAAGTCACTTGGCACTAACTATACAGTGTGTGGTGGGAGCTGGTAGCTAAGGGCTAGATCATACCCTGAATATGATGGGGAGAAAATCCATAGAAAAAGGGCCCTCTAGTCATGCAGCGGGCAAATGTGGTTACATACATACTGTTAGTCATGTCCCATTCTGTCATGTCAGAATTCAACTGTATAGCAGTTTGAATGTGTGGGAGGAGGTATGTAATAGTTATGCTGGCATGTAACCATTTCAGAAAAAACTAACTGATGATGCAGAATGAATTGTAAGTTCCTGCTGCTCTGAGCAGCATTTAGCTTTTTAGCTTAGGGAATTCTAGGACACCAATTGCTGTAGTATCTAAGTCCCAATACTACTTAACATTTATTTCACACTTTACATACTTAAAATGCTGTACAAACATTGGCTAATTAATTGTCACAGTTCCCTAGTGTGGTAGGTTGGTAGATAATATTAGTTCCATATTACAGATAGGAAAACTGAGATGAAGAGACATGTACAATATGTTCTGCATGTGTGCATGTATTTTTTTTTCTTCTGGACAGTCTCTAAGCCTGTCTCTGGAAGTAAGTTGTCCAAGGCCACAGTTCACATAAATGGCATAACTGGGAATATAATACTAGGCCTTCTGACTCCCAACTATTTGTTTATTCTTTGCATAACCCACTCCTTTTTTATGGCATGGGAGATTGCCCTGCTAAAATCATCACTGGAAGAGTGAAAACAAGCTAAATCTGTGGCACATGGACTTGTGTTTCTGATAGATCTCTTTCTTAGGAAGTACTGGCCTCCCACTCTGCCTTTGATCTTGCCTTTTAGCTAATGAAGGTGGGTGGATCTTAAATGCCCATTAAGGGAGATACCTTAATATTAGTGCAAGAATTATCATTAACCTAATTATTATATTTTGTTCTTCTAATTTTATGTCATTACAAATATGCCAGTCTCTTTTACTAGCTTTTAAGAGATACTTGCGGTTATTTTCATACACAAGATGCTTGGAGAATATATCTTACATGTGTTTTGGGAAGGAGATGCATGCTAAATTTGGCAAACCAAGAAAAATAGGGGGATTTCAATTGAATGTACGAGTAAGAATATTAATTTCACTCTTTCAAGACAGTTCCTTTAATGACTTAAGTAATTACATTTAAATCCTTCTTTTGGGGTGAGGGGGTGTGACAAGGGCAGCAGCCCCAAAAACCTTTGTTGGGGGGTGCAAAAGCAGTCATTGCCACAGTAATAATTTTGCTGCTATTGGCACAACAGGAATTGATGTTTCCCCAACCACCACACAGCTGCACTGCACATGGAGATGTTCTGCTACATGAAGGAAAGTCTTCTATCCCCAAACTGGGACTAAGGGAGCTTCCTTTGTTGGACAGGGCCCTGATATAAAGAGAATCCCTTTACTGAAAAAGTAAAGGCAAGTTTAACTACCATTCAGATCAGGCAGGGGAAATGCAAAAACTTACTGATGCCTGTGAGGATGAGTGTAGGCCAGATCCCAGGAACTCTGACCTCTTATTAGTTGTTCAGTTCCTCCAACACCTCAGGTCCATTATTCCCCTCTTCCATCCTCCTCAGGTTTACAATCCTACATATTGCATGCCATGTATGGGAGAGATCCATACATGCTGAGTGCCTTGACCCTATTCTGAACGAAAGCTGCTGATGCATCACAGGATGTCTGAAGCCTACCAGCCTAAACAGTGGGCACATCTACACATACACTTTAATACACATTAGCCTATTTTAATGCATGTTACAGCATCATTTAAAAATGTGCTATTTAGTTAATGTGCATTAAGACAAGCTAATGCGCATTTTCCTAGTATCTCACAATGGAGGGTGCCTATAGAAGTGCTGTGGGGCTGCTCCAACATGCACATTGGAGCAGTCTCAATTAATTGATGGCTGGAACGTGGTAATTACTGTGCTCCGGCAACCTCCTGCATCTCATGTATTAACATTTCCGCACTTCAAAATGGCGGTGGAGATGCTTGTACTAAAGCTTGTCAAACGAGTTCAAGTGCCCCCACTACCATTTTGAAGCATGGGGACGTTAACACACAAAATGCTGTGGTGTTTTAATTAGAGTAGCTAGGAGCCTCTCTAATTAACGTGTCCTCCCACCCCCAGAGCACATGTAAAAGTGCCTGGAGGTACTAGATGTAATGTGCAGTAACTAAAGCTTGGTAATGCATGTGTAGACATGCCCAGTGTGTACCTTACTGGATGGCACCACTCCATCTGACAGCAGAAGAGCTGTGGTCAGCACGATAGAATGACTGAGACAAACTAAGGATGTGAGAAACCTACTGCATGACCATCCTTCAGCACACAAATGTCTGAAGTAATGCAGGGGCTTCCTCACCAGCACCCAAGCTCTCAATGCCACACCCAAGGGGACACCACTACAGATGTGGAATAAGAGACTGAAGAAAATACCTGACAGAGGAAAAAATGGACAATCCAGCAACCAAGTCCTTGTCACTTGGGGCTGACAAACCGTGACAAAGGTGGCAATGTTTCAACTGCCTACGTACTAGAGTCAGACGCTGCAAGGAACTAATGAAGAAATGGGGCTATACCATTGGTTCAACCACTGGTGACTGAGGCACAGAGCCTCAGACTATGCAACACTTACTGCAATGCCCACTGTTTGAAGGCACATATACAATGAAAGACCTTGCAATGTACAATAAACGAGTACAAGCATATGTAACAAAATGGTCAAATGTAGTGTAGAGACATGAGAAGAAGAGAAAGCATAATTAATTACATGCATCTGTCTACAACCTGATTGGGTATATGTCAAAGAAAGACACTGATCATGAAAATGTACCCCTCTCCAGCTAAGTGAAGAATTTATAATAAACATTTAATAACTGTTTAACTAGGATGGCCTTTCAGAGCTTATCAGTTAGGTTTCAACTCTTGACAGTGCATGTCCTTCCTTCTGGGAATGGGTTTCAGTTGCTTTGTTTGTGTTACTATGGTCAAACATTTAGTCAGCACTTTCCTGTTTAAATCAGCAAAAACATGGTATTTGGCCTTGCAAGCTTGTGTCTGTAAAAGGTTATCTAGAGTTTGTTCCAATCTTTATATAAGGGAGGATGTATACAAGAGGCACTTATGCCAAGTCCTCTACTGTATTCTTTACACTACGCTCTGAATTCATTCTTCATTAAAAGGTTTTCCTCGGTTTCACAGGGGAGTTAATTAATATCACTCACTTGTGTCCATTAATAAACAGCTTAGATTATCTAGGATAAACCAATCAGGACTCACCAACCCTTAAAGGATATTCTACAGTTCATTGAGACAGTAACTCACAATTCGTTTGGGCAGCAACAAACAGTCATCTCTTCTTGTTAAGAGGTGTGTCTTCATGAGAGCAGCCCCACTCTTAAGGCACAATCTTTGTAGAAAGCTTTCAATAAAAGGACCTACTGAAGAGACTAACACAACTTGCTGTTCATTTTCTCTCTTCTCTTTACTTTAGTAATCAAATCAAATGAACTGTCATTGTTTTGTTTGTCCAAAACATGAGGTCCTGTAAGTTATGGCAAGAATGCCTTTGACTAACACACTAGGACTTGCCACCTACAACTGGCTAAAGAGTTATTAAGATTTCTTGTTTTTGTAGACTAACAATATTTCATAACTAGCAAATTGCCCATCAAGAATGATGGGGTGGGGGTTGGGTGGGGACGGAGCCGTGTCTGGCCCTGCACCTCCCCCGCTACCGCTGCTCCAGGTCCGACCCAGCTCCACCTCCTACCCCCATGGCTGCTCTGGGTCTGGCCTCGCTCCAATCCCTGCCTCCCTGGCCACTCCTGGTCTGGTCCTGCTCTACCCCACCTCCTCGGCCACTCCGGGTCTGACACTGCTCTACCCCACCTCCTCGCTGCTCCAGGTTTAGCCCCACTCTATTCCCCCCACCGCTTTGCATCCACTTGGCCCACGTCCATCCCCGCCTCCTTGCCAGCTGTTCTGGGAGGCATTGGGGGACAATTATACACTTTGCTCTCAGGCAGAGAAGCATGTGGAAGCTGCAGCCTGGGTGTGTTTGCTGCTGCCACAAACTTCCCCAGCAGTGGCACAAACTTGGGGCCGCACAGCCTGGGCTGTGCAGCCAATCACTGCCTGCCCTCTCAGCAGCGCATGTGCAGTTGCCCAAAAGCATTACAGACAGACAGACAGACACACAGACAGACAGACTAAGCCTTTTATTTTATTAGATTACTAGGAATAAAATTACTTTTTTTCAGATAAACCCTACTTTCCATGATTTAAAAAAAAAATGAAATTCCATTCTAGTCTATACTATCAAGAGAAGCACTGGTGTGCTCTCTTCAAATTGCTTTTAAAGATCGATAATAAGGCTAGAGGTGGTAAATGACTCATAAACCTTTCATCTAGTTTAAATTTGTATAATTTACAAGCAATTATTGTAATACTCTCACTTTCAAAAATAAAAGATAGAAAAAAAGAAAAAGAAACACAGATTACATGCTGACATGTAGCAAATCAAGGATCTGGCATTTGAAAAAAATCTGGAGCCAAAGTATGCTTCATGGTGACAAGATAACCACTGTGGTGATGGCATTTGCCACAGTAGTGTTAGTGAGTTTGCTGTTGGTCTCTACTGTGCTGTCATATAGTTACTACAATTCCTATTGGCTTTTACACATGCTGGAGTAATCATGGAGACACTTTACCTGCGTTAGTGGGCTAGATAGCTAGTGGCTGTAGAAATGTCCTTAGCATTATGTTCTTGATGCCATAAGTATTTCCATGGGCAGTTGGGGAGTGACAAGAGAAATACACACTCAAGCAGCTGGGGAGTAAAGGTAACTACTGTGCTAGGGACAATTATATACTTGTGCCAGAAAACTTGTAAAGAACTTTGTTCCAACTACTCAGTTGGTCTAATAAAAGATACCACATTGTAACAGGGAACCCTACCCATTACCAGAAGGCAGGTTGGCCCCTTTAAGACTCAAACTTTCTGGGCACAGCAGTCTGGTAAGGTGGGGGTTAAAAGCTGAGCCTGGACAGCTAGTCAGCAGACCGGAAGGGGACAGACCAGGACTATAAAACCTGGGTGGCAGTGGAGCCTGGCAACCAAAGGAAAAGGAGTGTGTCCCTGAGCTCCCTGGAGAGGCTTGGAGAGCGGTCCAGTGGCTGCAGGAGGAGAACTACTGAGGACTACTGGAGAGGTGGCAGCAACCCCAGAAGAAGGACTGTAGCAAATGGTGGAGGAGCAGAAGCACCAACCTCTGAGAAAATGTAAGCTGGCATGCTGCCCTCTTGAATCATAATTTCTTGGTGACGGTTATAATCCATGGACAGGACTGTTCATATTTTCCTTTTTTGTTGTTATTAAACAAGATCGGTGGTTTGGGTGAAGCTTTTTGGGGAAGGAGGAGGCCTCATTGGAGCCTCACCATAGTGTGGGAACTCCAGTGCCTGCATAGGCGCAGTGGTCAGGGTACACAGGCACAGCGACAGAGAAGGTGCAATATTTGGGGCACAGGCCCAACACCAGAGAGGGCAAGCCTAAAAGACCAGGGGGGCCTGGTACACCTGGAGTGTGACTGTGTGCACCTTTTTTTTGTTTTTTTTCTTTCTTTTTTGAACTGGGACATTGGAGGTCCAGGGCTTTTGCCTGGCTTCAAACTTGCGACCACCTGTCGGGGGGGGGGGGGGGGGGGGGAGGAAATGGATGGGCCTCTGGGCTAGGGAGGCTATGCTCCAGATTGGAGCCGAAAAGGAGGGCCACAAGCCCCAAAACTAAAGAGCTAGAGCCTCAGAGTCAAACCCTACCTGGTGGGTTTAGATGGGGAGGTCTAGCTAGAGAAAGATTGGGGTCAAGGCCAGTGTTGGCAGAGGACCCCAACATACAAAAACAATAGGCAGTCTCCCGCTTATAATATTTCCATCAAGACGTGGCAGGAAAGTAGAGAGCAGGAAACCTTAAGGGGACTACAGGGGCGCCCCCACATAGGGCCCAGATAATGCAAAAGATGGTGCTGGGGAGAGCGACCTGTTACACACATCTAACCAAAGAACCTTTCCTGCCAGGGGCAATTAGAGACTTTTGTAAACAAATGATAGCAATGCATCCTCTATCACATTTATTTTCTGTCCTTAGTGTCTTGAGCTGTAGTGGCTGCAGCTGTTCTTTACTATTTGGTCTATGAAATGTGGAACTAGGCTTAGTATACATAGTGTTTAGATAAAGATCCAGAAAGCTTTGGGCATTACAAAACAACCAGATCATGTCATAGGCAGCAAGATAATATGTTATAATTTTTAAGCCATTGCCTACTCACAGGGATCAAACTTTCTCCAGTTATTTTATTTCATTAGTCATATTTGAATTCTGGACATTGCCTCTGTAATAAAGGAATTCAATATGTACCCTGCAAAAGGGAGAGCTTTGTTTTTTAAATGTTATTGAAATTACAGACCAGAACAATAGGGCAGACATTGAGCATAACTGCATACATTGAGCACCTACTGAATTATTATTTTTAATAATGAAAATGTTCCAAAATCTGAGTGCTATATGCTGGGCACCCCCTACATTATTTTATTTGCCATGAATGTGTTCCAAAATCAGCTCTGTGTGACTAAGATTACATTATTAATGTAAATGAAAATGGTCCAAAATAGCAAGTGATAGAAGACATATTTGGGGAACTATATACTTGGAGATATCTGTCCTCCCTGAAACTGATTCTGGGAACACTTACTGTGGAGGATAGTGGCTTAGCTTTCAGTCCACTGCATGCATGTTGCTGAGGTAGCTTAATTTGGCCACAGTTAAAATGAGAATTTGTCCAAGAGAAGGGGATTTTGAAGTGGCAAAAAGCCAGGGGTAAGGGATTTGATGGAAACTGGGAAGGGGGAAAACTTAAAGAAAATCCCATCTTAATATATGGTTCTTGAGGTCTTTGTCAGAAAATACCAACCAATTGTTTAACTTTCAGCTTTAAGATTCACTGAAAGGGACCCTATATGACTGGAAGCTGACATCTGACATTCAAGAGAGAACCTGAGTGAAGCTTGCATATTGGCCAGATGCACCTTGACTCTGTGAACCCTGGGACTGGTAGATATAGATTTGTTTGTATTATTCTTATCTGCTATTACTGTGTATCAATACTATTTGCCATATACATATACACACACACTGTGGCAGTGCACCTTTGGTTCCTGCCACTTTAAGGGTAGGGGCAGGCAGCCACCAGGTGTCTAATGGGGGTGGCCATTTTCAAACATAGGCCAGAGAAGCAGCAGTCTGTGTTGAGCAGCCAAGGAGGCAACATTAGGCTGATCTGCTCTTGGAACACCTTGGAGGTAAGGGTGAGGCTATGGGGATAGAGGACATGACCTGAAAATCTACCCTGCTGGGATAGGGAGGGCTGGTGGGACTGCCAATGGTGTGGCAGTCCCACTTAAATACCAGGAACATGAACCTCCCCAGTGTAAGGCAGGTCGGGGCACCTAAACCACAGCCCCCACCTTCGGGTTGGTTACTAAGAGGGAGGAGTGGGGTCAGGCACAGCTGTGGCCACCTGAACCTGCAGGAGTGCAAAACCCCGGAGGCCCCGGGGAGGGGGCAGTTGAGAGACCCTGAGAGAGCAGGGGTGTCAGTGGGCCCACCCAGAGTAGGGTGCATGTTCATGACCTGAAGGACTAGGTGTAATTTGGTGCTGAGTAGGGCTGAAGGAACAGTCTGAAGGGCAGCCCCAGGTGGTGTGTTGAGTAGGGCTGTAGGATGGCCAGAAGGGCAGCACACGGGCCAACCCCCCACAAGATCATAGTGTTGTGTATAAGGAGCCCGGTGAGGGGTTACGGCAAAGCTGGCCCTCTGTTTGGTGAATTGGCTGGCACTACCCAGGTGAGGGTCACAGGAGAGGCCCAAGAGACTGCATGTCACCAGCCAAAGCATGATTCAGATATGCCTGATGGCCAGAAGGGTCACTCCAGGAGAGAGCAGGGCAGAGTGGAGGGGGCACAGTATGGTGTGATGAGCAAGAGATCCTGTGAGAGGGAGTGGAGGGCGAGAGGCCCCTGTGAGAGCAGGGTGGTGTGTGTGTAACCTGGTGGAGGACTAACTTTGGTCAGGTTTGTGGCCAGGAGTATGATAACATCTTGGATACCATCTGCAAGGCATGGGCCGTGGCATAGGGGAGGTATGGAGCTGTGGATAGCACCCCCTGGCATCAGGGCATAGAATGGGCAGCCTCCCGCATTTATCACCAGTTTATTGTAATAGTCTCGCCTGCTATGACTTTGCTGAGTGGACTGTCCTATGTAGACAGGTGGGTGGGCTGACTTTAGACTCAGCCCTGAGCTTGCCCCCCATCACACACACACACACACACACACACATTTTTCCAGTAGCCTTTGCTGGCATGTGTAAAGTATAGTCAGTTTGGTAGTGGACTGTTCCCAACATTTATCCAAAGAATGTGTCATTCCCTAGCTAGGGCTCTGTAGTGCTTCTTATTGCTGCACTCCCCAAATGTTTCCCTGAAAGCTCTACAAACATGGAAGGGTGCAACATTGTAAGCTATATTCTTTCCCACCTCTTCCTGCCATAAATGTAATAATGAGGCAGAATCACATGGATTCTGACCCAGTATTACTCCCACCTAACCTGATGCCATTCCTGGAATGTAGCTGCTTTTTGCTGTGGGAAGTTGTAATATAGTTTGTTTAAGATGGGAAATCATGGTTTTATCACTAAAATCAAGATGTGGTTGAGACATGTTGTCATGGTTACTTTACCATTTCCCCAGAGTCACAACCCCAGTGTCCCAGAAGGGACATGATTCTACCTTATCCATATGCATTAGGCTAAAAGGTGCTTTGGCACTTTATTTCTTTTATGGCTAACTGTAAAAATGTGATCAAATGTACAGAGTAAAAAGGAGGAGTAGAGTGGAAGTGGAGCAGAAGGGCTGCAAAGAAAGAAAAGTAGATATATCTGGAGGACGCTGCAGGAATGTTGAATGAATGGATCCCTAAGAAATAGCTGAGCAAGTAGGAGGGAATTCTGAAGAATTGTACAAAATGTGTTTTTTAAAGATATTAATTCCAAAGGAAGTTAATCAGTTCATGAAAATGGAAAGAAAGGCTAGGAATGAGAGAAACTCAACAGATATAGTGCATAAAATGTAAATATATCATAACTATATTTTAAAATTGCTCATAAATCTTACAACAAAATATGCAACTGCTAAACTTGTGAGGGTCATCATCATCTTCTTTTTTGTATTATACTGCTTTCCCCTTGTCATTTTTGTCTTCTAGAATGTATGTGCCTCCATACTTTGGCCATGGGGCTGGTTATCTGTGCTTATACAGTATCAAGTACATTGGGTCCCAATTCTTACTCAGGCCTTTGGACCCACCCTAATCAAAGTGTTTACTACCAAAACTAATTATAGATAATGTAAACCAAAGATTTCCTATATTAAAATAAATTTGCCTTAGTATCAGATATACCACATTATCTGTTGTCCTAATTATTGCATCTAAATAATGTCCAGATTTGTCACATGTAATTACAGGGAGATGATATTTAACCACTGACTATGAGTCCCAACAGTATTATGGGATCACAGTATTATGAGATCAAAATCTGGCAAATTTATGGAAAATAGTATATATTTCACCAATAAAAAAAGGCAAGGACATAAGATGGGGTCTCCTGTATCCCAAGTGAGTGTCCTCACTACTAGATTATTGGCAGTTCTCATGCCTCAGAATCACCAATAATCTGGTAGTGAGGACAATCACTTGGGATACGGGAGACCCCAGCTTATGTCCTTGCTCTGTGACCAGATTGCAGACTACCTCTTTTTTCTTCAAACTTCCCAATGAAATTTTTGTCAAAATTGATGTTTTCCATGATATAATCTGCCATGGACAAAATGGCATTTTACCACCGAAAAAAGTTGTGTCCATTTTTAAAATTTTTTTTTTACTGCTTCTGTTGTGAATCATTTTTTAAATAGTGATGGGCTTCTTTTTCATTTAAGAGCACTGCTTTAGTCATTCATGGCACCAATTCTAATTTGTTTTACTTTGCCTTGGCAGGACAAGTTGAATTTGCTGAAAGGCTTTTTGCTCCTCAGTGACATCTTTATTCTGGTCATGGTTTAACCAGTTGAAAGATGGCAAAATTGTAATCATTAATATGTTCATCTTGATTGGATGTTTAGCTACAGCCACACAATGCATTGGCTACCATAAGTGACAGTAACAGTTTAGGCTTCATGTTCAATAAATGAGTCCTACTCCACAATAACTTCTTGCAAAATGAGGTAACATTCATTTTACAATTGTCAATGGCATCTTTTTCTAGTTGTGAAATCTAAGGATGAAAAAATGTCTTTAGTTGTTTAATAAGACTATTTTGCTGGTCAATAAATCACTGGAGTTATGATGGACATGTATAGTAAAAGTATCACAGGGCTGTGGAAGACAAAGTGTAGTAGAAAATTCTGAGATATACTATATTTTTCTCGCATACAATGTGCCCCAAAATAGAAAAGGCAGCTTGTTTTGGAAGGCATAATTTAGAAAAAAGATTTTTCCAGAGCCAAGAAGTATGGAATCAGGAATTTCCTGGCAAGGCAGCCTGCCTCCTGTAATGCCACACTTTCTACACACTTGATGTTTCCAGAAGGACTTAGTCTCTGCCACACAAGGTTAGGCCCCAGACCTCTGCAGTAGCAAGACTGATACTTCTTTACTGTAATATGTTCTTTATAAAGGGCCCTGTAAATGTACAATGTTTCCACATCACAAGTCTCATTGAGAAACTACCACAGTTCACTTACTGTTTTGGGCATAAGTTACAGCCACTAGAAATGCCTGTGAGAGGGTTAACATCCACCCCTTCAATTTGCAGAGCAGACACAAGCAGCAGCCACCTGAATAGCTGCATGGCATGCCCAGGGTCTCCAGGAGTGCTTTTCCAGGGAAGAAAACAGTTTCCCTGCTTAAAACATGCCCCAGTTTTGGGAGGCTGATTTTGGGGAAAGGTACATGTTATATGTGAGAGAGTACAGTATTTCACCTGTTATCCAGGGTAAAAAGTGTCCCCTAGAAGGACTCAAAGAAGGTGTAATATCATGGAGAAACAGAGTAATTGGAGAGTCATGATTACTCTATATCCGTGATGTTAAACACTTTTGGACAAATGAACACAAATTACTTTATTATGCAACTCCAAGATCATATGCAGATCTAGGAGCTTGATGGTTTTAACAAAGATTCCTAACAAAATGTTTACCTTGATAAAATTAATTTTAGCTGTTGGTGAACTGATTCACTTTAGATTTTAAGCATTATTTGAATAATCCCATATATGTTCAAAAAAACATTTAGGCTCTGATTCAGTGGAGCATTTATGTCTGTACCTACCTCCCACTGATGTCAATGGCTCATAAGCATAAGTGAAATTCTGGCAATGGCAAATGTTTTCTGAACGTCAGTACAGCAGGATTTCATTCCTTGTGTTTAAGTGTTTTGCTAAATAGGGATGGGGTTACTCAGCTGCTTGCAGCTAAGCACATGGTTAGTTGTATTTATTTAATTTTTAAGTTAAATAGTGGTCTTTTGTGAGCTTACTGTATCCACTCAAGAGAATCCATCCTAACTTCTATTTTGCCCAGACACCCTGCTTAGTATATGTCTCCTTTCTTTTCTGCATTAACTCTTCTTTCTTTTCTGCATTACAATATTGTTCTGCAGTATAATATTGATCTCTGTGGCCTCTATTACTATACTATATGAATATTTTGCAATAATGTATCTATCCTCAGAACAACTCTGGGAGGTAGAGAAATGCTATTATCACCATTTAAAAATGGGGAACTGAGGCACAGAGAGATAAATTGACGTGTCCAGGCTCACACAAGTTGTTTGTGGTGAAGCAGTAATTGAACCTGAGTCTCCCGCAGCCCAGGCTAGTTCATATAGTCCCACTTGTCTTGGACTGTTGTTTTTCCTACTTGCTATTCTGACTATTGGAGTTCCAGACATGTGAGGAGAGCAAAATACCAATGTGGTGACCTAATCGAGCAACCTTCACTTATGCAAGTATTTCAGGGTGTGAAGTTTTGGAGGAGCTACTCATTTGAGCAAAGCAATTTCCATGAATAATAAGGGCGGGAGTGAATATGCAGATAGATTGGAGTTACATGGCTTTGTTTTAAGAATATTGTAGGAAGCTGGTGTTTGAAATATATCAGCAAGTGTGTGTCTGAACACACTAAGCAATTCGTGAAAATTCCCATCTCTCATTTTTTTTTTTTGCATCTCTGGAAGGAGCAAACAATCAGGGCAGCAGGATGTTTCAGGAAACAGCTTCATGTTGCTTGTACAGTCCTAGCTCAGTGGGTGCCTGGCTCTGGAGTGGTGCCTGAAGTGCTACCAGAGTACAATACATATTTAAAAATCCATATTCACAAAGTATCCTAGAATCCGAGGGGCAAATGAAAAGTTCTCCATTGCCTGAGCGAAGGCAACAGGAACCACGTGCCCTCAACTGAAGCTCTAACACAGGAAAGAAACATCAGTGGTTATATTTTGCCAATGGAGAAGACCACCGCGCCACACCCACAGTGGTCAGGCCATTGTTTTCTCTCCTTGTAAACTCTGATGAAGGAACATTTTGTTTAGTGTGTGATATTGTAAATATCTTAATCATAGGAAAACATACAATAGTTGCATGATATTATCAACAATCAGTGCTTGCTATGGAAATACTAAAGAAATGCCACCCCCTTCCTTTTCCTGTTGGTTTTGTGTCCTACACTTTCAGGCACCAATGGTATTTCCTTCTAAGACCTGATGCTTCATGTTTTTCCCAGCGTTTGATATATGCATAACTTCTAAGTTATTTTTATGCCTGTTATTGATTAATACTGTCAATCTATGAAAAGTTTACGGCAATCTACACCTCCTTAAAATAATCCTTGACCTCCTTATGACAAATCTGACAGAAAGATGAGCAAAGGCACTGGAAAGTGAAAAACTCAGTTTTAATACCTTAGATAACTGATTTTAAAAACTGCTTGATTCTATGCACTTGTTTACCTAAGTGTGTTATTTCCTACAGCAGGTAGAAATTCTTATATTAAACTTACTGCTAGAACTGCACTGGGCAGATCAGAGTGATAATTACAATGTTCTAGAAATCTCTATTTTTGCTGATGAGATTTTTTGTAAAGCTGGTAACAACAAACAGATCCCATTGCAAAGGCTTGAAATTGCCTCTTCGGTAGAAGCAGGACTTCGATTTCATCTAATCTGACCCTTCCACTGCACATATAAGTGTACTCCAGTGTGGCTAGAGATAAAAACTTTGAAATTCAAATGTAGAACTTACAGCTGAGGTTGTATTTGCTAGCTAGGACACAGAGTACCTTTTGATGAACCGTAGTTTTCATTACAACTGCCAGAAAGTACCTCCCCATTAGAAATCTATGAGTACACTTAATTCAATTCCAAAGCTTCCACCACCATCACTTATAGATACTCTTATGCTTTGTAAGTGAGGTTCTAATAATACAGTGTGCCATATGGGAGGCACCAGGGTGATTAATGCTTGAATATGAACATACACTGCACACAGTATATTTCCCCCCTTATATTAATCTATCCAATTTTCACTGACACTGAGGCAGGTTTGCTCTGTACTTGCTCACATGAGGAAGCCCTGAACTGTGGGATCTATCATTCAGTAATAGCTCCTGATAACACTAACCCTTGGAACCTGGTAAAGTAAAAAATGTGAATTCATATTCACTTTTAATAAACTGGGGTAATTAGTCAGTTGAAATGCAATAGAAAGTGACAGCCTGTGACACATAAAAGACTGCAGACTGACAAAGACAGAGCTATTCTTCATTGCACTAACATCCGTTTCTTCATCAACATTGAATTTTTTCAGTCTCTTGGCATTTCAATTACATTATAAAATGAAGAGCTAAAATCGTGGCTCTGCACTTTTTCTCTTCTCTTTGAGATTAAAAAACTATAGAAAACCTTTGCACAATATACTCCTGTATCATTTTAAATGACTTCAATAGACGAGTGCATAGCACCCAGACTCAAACTGCAAAGGATTGTTAAACTTCAAGTCAACAAGTAGCTGCCATCATTGCAAAATCCTGCCAAAAGAAACCATCTGAAGAATATTGAGAAAGAAAGATGGGTGGTAAAACCATGAAGGAAACATTTAAAAGTTAACTGTGAAGATCTCTACAGCTCTGTTACAATACATAGAGATTAGGGCTATGTGAAATTTCGCCAGGTGTTCGTTTCGATGATGTTTTGACTCATTTCAAGCATGAAACAGTGAAATTGAAATGAAACAAACGGCTTCAAAACAGCCTTGAAACAAAACGAGGGCACTCAAAACTTTTCAAAAGTTTAGAAACATTTCAAGTTTCAAAGCTGGGCTTGCTTGCAGAAAGACAGAAAGTAAGGAGAGGGAGGGGGAAGTGGAGGGAAGGACTGCTCTGATATTGAGTGTGTAGCTGGCCAGTGACTGTGATCCTTCCCTGAGGTCCCTTCCAATCCCAGTGCTCTGGGAAAAACCGCTGCACCGTAACACACACACGTTCACATGTCACAAGTTTTGCTTGTCAGCAGCTTGAGGTGCAGTTTCCCAGAAACCCCTGCACCTATCTCCTTGAAACTTGGCAGGCTTTGTGGCCTCAGCAGGGGCTGGCATGCCTGCAGTTTTCACCCCTCTATGCCTTAATATAGACACGTGACATGAGTTTTGCTTTCAAGATTTTGAGGTGCAGTTTCCCAGAAACCCCTGTACTGACCTCCTTGAAGCTTGGCAGGCTTCATGCCCTCAGAAGAGGCAACCATTCCTGCAATTATTATCTAAATCAGGCAAGATGTGACAAAGGTATAGGAAGTTTTGTTGTTCCCCATTATAGCCTAAGGGCAAAACAAAACAGTGAAAGTTTAGATGAAATGAAACGGAACAGTGCTTTTGAAATTAAACGAAACTCGAAACGAAGCACTGTTCCATCAAAATGGTGAAATGGAAGTTGAAATGAAACAGTGCCATTTCACACAGCTCTAGTAAAGTTGGTTTCAAAGCCATTTTTGTTTGCACCCTGTCCAGGCCATAAAGTTATTTCTAGTGGTCTTAAATTAGAAATAATAGGCTTTCTATTATTCCCTGTTTTTCATGGAAGATCTTGGCAAGATTTTGCAAATTTGAATACTGATGTCATAGTTGCACGTAAGTTTAGCCAGGTAGATCTGGTAAATTGACTCAGCACCTCATACCCTCCCTTTCTTCTTGGTGGCCATGTATCATTTCACTAACAGCCTCATGTGACATCCTCACTTGGTCCTACCAGTATCTTGCCATTAACCTGTAGCAAAGAGGGATAAATATTTCTTATGTGGAAAACAAACAGAACCAACATTTTTAAGAGGACACTCAGGGACACTATATTACCTAGTGTCTTAGTTTGTTCTTCTATAAAGTATCTGTAGTAGTATAGTATTTGTATATATTTGTATTTATCTCACAGGTGCGGTAAGAAAATGATTTTATTGATGTTTTAAGAGTTTCAAATGGAAGGTCCCCTAGTTTATTATAAGTATTATAATATCTTTCACCTGTTGTTGTAGTTCAGTGGTAGAATCCTTGTCTGTTACACAGGAAACTTGGGTTTGATTCCTGGATGTGTATATAACTACAGCCATTGAGGCACTAAACATCTAGCCTTTGGATCCTTTGTCCATGGTGTAAAGGGGGGATGGAAGGTCTGGGTAGCCTCCCCTCCTCCATACTTCTGCCTAGGTGTATGTGTTGAAGTTCCTGGTGACCTGTTATGCATACACCATGATCCAAAAGGATCAACAGTTGCTTACTATCATTTTTCAGACTAGAGGGTCTGGGTCCTACCTACTATATCGGCTAGTTATGCCAACATAGGGCATTTATACATGTGCTCTGGGGGGTGTGGGAGAGGGCTCTTTAATTAACACAGCATCCAGGAATTTCTTGAATGTATCCAGAGTAGGTGCTTGCACCACTTCTGGGGGGAGTCTATTCCAGACTCTGGAGACTTGGACGGTAAAGAAGTGTTTCCTTATATCCAGTCTAAAATGGTCTTCCAACAGTTTTTGACCGTTAGACCTTTTTTTCCCTTGGGGTTTCCTGGGGAGCAGACTTTCTCCCAGTTCCTGATGCATACTCCTTATATACTTATAGGCTGCCACCAAGTTAACCCTGAGCCTTCTCTTCTGCAGGCTGAAGAGTCCCAAGCCTCTCATCCTCTCCTCATAGTGCCTGCTCTCTTGACCTCTGATCATGTGCATGGCTTTCCTCTAGATTCTCTCTGGCTTCTTCACATCCTTTTTGAAGTGTGGAGCCCAGAATTGGATGCAGTATTTCAGCTGCAACCTCACCAAGTCTGAGTAAAGCTGGGGGGATAACTTCTTGGGTTTTGCTTGAGATGCATCGGTAGATGCAAGCCAGAGTTTTATTTGCTTTGCCAGCTGCAGCATCTCATTGGTGGCTCATGTCCATCTTGTATTCAATTATGACCCCCAAGTCTCTTTCAGTCATTCAATCATAACCCCCGAGTCTCTTTCAGTCATGGTGCTAGTGAGTATAGCACTGCTGAGCTTATAAGTATGATGTGGATTCTTTCTCCCGAGGTGGGACACCTTGCATTTCTCTATATTGAATGTCATCAGATTTTGATCTGCCCACCTTGCAAGCTTGTCCAGGTCAGCCTGAATCCCCACCTATCCTCTAGCCTGACCGCACTGTCCCATAATTTGGTGGCATCTGCAAACTGAGCCAGTCCACTGCTAACACCCAAATCCAGATGTTTTATGAATATATTAAAGAGTACTGGTCTGAGTTCTGAACTCCAGGGGACACCACTGGTCACCATACACCATGTTGACTCGGTTCCATTGATTGTAACTCTCTGGGTCTGACCGTGTAACCCATCAGACCATAAGGTTGTTGAGGCTGCAGTTCCCCAATTTTACTATGAAGACATCATGGGGAGACCCAGCCAAAGGCTTTTTTGAAATCCAAATATATGTGATGCTGGAGTCTGCTGGAGCATGGTAATTACCATGTTCCAGTAGACTTGATTCATCTGCTTCAACTCGCTGTAATTACAGCGAGTCGGAGCAGAATCCCTGTACATGTATAGGAGCCCATTTTAACTTCTTAGATTTAGGCTCAAATGTTTAAAAGACCTTAGCAACTAGAGGTTTCCATTTAGGCACCTGAATAAAGTTGTCAGGCTTTGAAAAGTTCTTAACAGTCAGCAGCTCCTGTTGTTTTTATGGTCATGAACTGTTTTGAAAAACTGGTCTGAATTGTGGGTATATGCAATTCTGAAACTCTGCTGTAATAGAAATACCATTCCTGCCACATATGTGAAAGTATGAGTACAAATGTTTGTAAATAGTGAATGGGAGAGGAACTGGGAACTATCCCACTGCCATAGAAGACTAGCCAACATTATGACTACATTCACTACCTTCTTTGGCCTCTTATTGTCTGTAGAATGGGAAGCAATCACTCCACAACTGAAAAAAGCAACCACTGGCTCTTGTCACAACCCAAAGGGTGTGATTTTTGTTTGTGTGCACTTCGGCACTGCTAAATTGTCCCCGCTAAATTGCAGCTTCCTTGCACGGTGGAGTTTTCTGCTGCAAAAGAGAACCCCGGTGCAAGGGAGAATTTCCCGCCAATTTGAAGCTTTCTTTGCAGGGTGCATTTCTTTGTTGCAGCACAGAAATGCTCGTTGCAAAGAGTTCCCGCCATTTGTATGTAGATTTGGGTCCCATTATTGGCCAGTTCTAAATTATTCACACGTGGCGGCTAGTGATTGGCTTGCTAGCCGTATAAGAGGCTTGAGTGGTTTCCGCCCAAGTTGGAGGACTCCACGAACAAGGGAGGAGGAGACTTCACGCTGTGTGAAGATCTCTAAGCGCTGCGGATCCTTACGGACCCAGTGCATTTAAAGCAGGCAATAGAGGTCTGATCAACCTCTAGCCTCTCCCTGTCGCCGATAGATTCCTAGACGTATCCCCTCCCGCGCGCAACGAACCGGACCCACGGAGCTTAGCAAACTTCGTGTAGCAGAAGGACCCACGGAGCCTAGCAAACTTCATGTGAGTCCTTGCCGGATGACTCCAGAGCTCTTCTACCCGGGTTCGAGTCCTGCAGGTCTATTTTCCCGTCGCCGAAACCCTTTGCGACGTACCCTCGTATTTTCATCTTCCCGTTGCCGGAACCCTATGCGACATACCCTCATGCCCTGCAGGTTCGAGTTTTGTTTTCTTTTCTCTCTGTAACCGCAACTTAAGCAAGCTTTCCAGCCTACACCACTGCCATCTCGGTGTAAGTAAACAATCTTTTAAACTACCGCTACGTGTCCGTGCCTAATTCCAGCTCGAAGGCCTTCCCTCTCCGCCCCGGCGTGCCCGGGCTGCTGGCCACAGCCCGCGTGCAGCGCGAAAAGGGCTTGGGTCGCTCCCGGCCCGCACAACTCTAAACAGCTCTTACAAGTCTCAGAGAGGACAGAGACCAATGCAGAAAGCTGTTGAGGTAAGGGCTTACAGGGGTGCTCTTTGGATTATTCACCTTGAATCATTTGGTGAATAATAGTTTTATGATCTGTTTGTGAGCTAATTGTGTCTGTATCCATCAGAGGTACAATATGCAGAATGAGCTGTATGAGCTCTACAACTGGTTATCCAAGGCACACAGTACCCCTCTTTTCCATTTTAATGACTCGCTGTCTATAAATTTCCCCCCAAACAAAATAAATTATTTCATAACAAGATAAATTTAGTTTTTTAACTAAACAAATCTCAATTCTGAGCCTGAAGTTCAGTATTTACAAACATTTGTATGAACAAAACCTTGGTTGTATGAACTTTCAGAAGAAAGTATGAATAAGCCAAATGAAAAGTTGAAGCCAAATTCTCATGCAATGTCCATCAGGAGAGTACTGACTTAAAGTCAGTGAAACATTGACTTCCAGTGCCAGATTACACCACCTGAGAATCCCACCACTAGTTTTAATTTCAAGAGCGATTCTTTTTTAAAAGGGCTGTGTTTTTTGTTTTTTTCTGTACCCTATTCACCCAGCTCTATTCATGATTGGAAATAGAGGGTTGATTTGCCAGCTCAGTACAGAAGTGAGATAAATGTACTTGTGATGAAGACATCTTAATCATAGTTTATATTTAACCCTTAGATTTTGTTAGGTTACCATTCAAGTTATTCATCCTAGTTAAATCACTTGACACCTAGAGAAAAAGCTAGTGAAACCAACTAGAGCCTGCTTTCACCTTAAGCAACCAAGTGGTTAAAGGACTGACAAGTAAACAGCACTCCTGCACCTATGCCATGTTATGAGGTCCAGAGGGATTCTGTTTTAATCTTGAGAGGGAGTGTGAGGGGTTTGTTTTTCACAGGGGCTTTAGCCTACAGTTAAGTGCAAACACCTGCTGAAGTACTGGTAATTAGTAGGTAATTAGTAGCTAATGTTCTTAGAATTTAAAAAGAAAAGCTTACATAAGTAATTACTTACTATTTCTTATAATGTGCTGCTTTTCCTGAGATTTCATATCCCCAGAACATTTGCCAAGCTCCTAGGTTCCTCAACATACTAAATTGTTTATTAATTACACACGTATATTGCTTGTAGAAAAAAAATAAAATGCATTAAAATGCTGGAAACAGGAATGAGTTATCTTTTAAATTACAGTGGAAAACTCATTGAAAATGACAGAATTTGCAGTAGGGAACAGCTTTAAATGGAAGGGTTTTCTTTCTGGTGGCTAGAGTTGTAAAACTAATGCCTAGGTAAATTGGGGTATAGGAATGATGGAGAATAATTCCTATTTCTCAGAAAGTATATATTTGTGTGGATCTCAAGCCACATTTCAATCACCTTGACTGTTATAGCCATTCATGTAGTCAGCCCAGTCAGGTTATGGACTGGTTGTGAAATCTGGATCCTAGTTTAGATTCCAAAGCTCTGCCCTCCTATGTCTGTTGCTGGACTTGAGGGTTTGGTTTGGCTCAGCTCAGTAGCAAAGCATTTATAACTGTATCTCTGTTTAAAGCAGGATAGTTTTAATGCGAGTGAAAGAGTTGAAATGGTTCTGCATCTGCCTTGTCACATACTATTACCAGCACTCAACTTTCTAATGTGTGGGTAGATTTCCAGAAAAAAAACAAGCCAGTGCAGCATTGAGTCCTTACCAGCACATGCTGCTTTGTATAGCAGGCTGTGTATGAAACCCTGCTTCTTCTTGATCTTGGAAGAGACTTGGTGCAGTTGCAGAAGTAAGTTGGGTTTGCTAGGGAATGCACATGACCTGGATCATTTCCACCAGAGGGATTTACATCAAGTCCCAGTCATAGTTGAAGCTTGCCCTTCTGCTGGCATGCCTAGGGAAGGTAGCAGTGCAAATGGTGCTTGCCTTCTTTGATAATGAATGTCCTACTAAGCAGAGGGTACAAGGCAATAGGATTAGTCTGTCCCTAGTGGGTGAAGGTCAATCAAAACCAAAATCTGCGGGATGGTTTAGTGTTTAGTTATACATGTCAAGGAATCAAACCCAAGTCACTTCAGGGAAGAGTGGAAATTCCTCTGGCTGCACTTATTATACTCATGATTGTCAAACTGCAGAGGACAGATTAAGAGATCTTTCATTTTCCTTGTGTCTACAGTTGGCTGAGGTCAGAACTCATTTAGGAAGCGTGCTTGTAGAGAAGTGAGATTCTCAAACAGCCTTTCACTGCAAACAGCGAGAAAGAATAGCCTAGCTACTGTGAAGATGGATCTTGATAAATCTATGAAAGGGACTATCTGATAGTAGTGCCTGAAATAGTAGAGGACAGAACTCAGTAACCCAGGAGGTCCCAGCCAGTCCTGTGTTCCTACAACCTATCATGATATTGCTATGATATAACATCAATTGAGGGGTTTTTTTTAATTTGTATTTATCTAAAACTGCAGAACTAGAATTCTACCACCTCAGAAACATACAGTCGCCAATAATGATACTAAAAGGTGATGCAGTTCAAGTTGAAGCCACTCTTTAAAGATAAACCATGAGGTCCAGGGGAAAAAAAGCTGCTTTTCATTATTATTCAGAGAGGTTTTGTTTTGAGTTTGGCTCTGAATGGAGAAAAAAAGCAAATTGGTCTAATTGATATTAGAGCTGCTGGTATGCAGCAAGTTAACATAAGGCTGTGGGTTCCTCAGGGTTTTAGGTCCTCCAGCATTCTTATGATTCATTTCAGATCAATTAATCTGAATGTAAATTATAGTTAAAAAAGGGGAAAAAACTATTTTCCAAAAAATGGATTAATATTTTTAGATTTTGCTTAAATTATACAGGGCACTTAAAAGAGAACACCACCATTTTAACGCAGCATGTTAATACAGATAACACAATCTTTTTAACATTACTTGGAGGAGCAATTGTGAGATAATAGACATTTCTGAGGTGTTGGGTCCTTGAGGCTAAGTTGTTTTGCATTTTCTAAATGTTTAAGGACATTTCAGGGAAGAGGGTGTCCTAAGTAATGCTATGAATATGATAATGTAGGAGTGATGTTGTAGATGTGATTGTCCAGAAATTATTCAAGAGGCAAAGATTTCTTAGAGTGATACCTTTTATTGGACCAATTAAGTTGTGAGGATAAAGTTAGATACACTTTCAAATGTAAGATGGAGATCAGAGACCAGAGGAAGAATGTCATACATTTGAAAGCTTGTCTAACTTTATCCCAGATACATAATTGGTCCAATAAACGATATCACCCTAAGAAATTCTTGCCTCTAAGTAATATTAGGCAATTTATCCTCTAACATGATAATGCATTGCAAAGAGACCAATCTAATATTATTGCATTTTCCCTTTAGTGGAAAAAAAATGTTACCTTAGTTTTTTAAATGAAAAATACTAGTATTGCATGTTTCATATTTGTATGAGAATTATTTGTAAAAATGATGTATGTTTCCTAAGTAAATAGTAATTGAAGAACTTAAAGGCAAATCCTGGGTCTTGTAGCAGGCTTGACTTTTGGAGCTTGGGCTGAGTCCCAGGCTTGAAATCTTGCTGTTTTGATTGGTGGAGCACATCCACCAATCAGGAAGCAGCAAGAGGAGTTAGGTCAAAACTTTCCTGATGGGAGGGGGAAAGGAGCTCCCCCCCCACTCCAGACCTGGTTGAAGACTGCAACACTCAGGTCTAGAAGACTTCAGGGGCAGAGCCCTGGAGCATATAAAAGGAGCTGCATGCCCAGCATGAGGGGGAGACATCTGGGACAGAGAAGAGAGGGGGCTTAGAAGAGCTGAGGAGAGCTGCTCAGCAGGGTGAAGCAGTAGCCCACAAGCGCCCCTGAAGACTTCCATCAGCGGGAAATGGCAGATGGCTCCAGCAGCTAGGCTCTCGGAGTGCAGCACGGTGCATGGTGTCCAGACCCTGGGAGCTATATGAGGTGGCTGAGGTCTGCAACCTCTGGTGTGAGGCCAGAGACACAGTGCACAGGCCGGTGCACAGAGTAGGACCTTTGGAGTGCTTGGGTGGTGCAGGTCCTCAACCCCTAGAACGAGGCTGGGAGCTCAGTGCAGGAGGTGCTGCACAGAGGGTCTGGGAGTGGACTGAGCCTGGTGGTGCATGAGGCAGCCCAGGCCTCTGACCCATAGCAAAAGGTTGAGTCCAGGGAGCCTGACGGTGCTCGGGCTACTGAGCCAGCAGACAGGGCCAAGCCAGAGGCCCCAGAAGACCTGCATAGCGGACAGGGCCAAGCCAGAGGCCCCAGAAGCCCTGCATAGAGGAGCCCTGTTCCAGGGGACAGCGACCCCCCCAAAGCCCATTGCAGGCAAGAGAGCAGCTTGGCGTAGAGGACGAGGACCACCCTCCGGGCCTGGGAGCTGTGAGTTGCAGGGAAAAAAAGGATACCCACAGGGGAGGGGGAGTCCCCCCTGGTTAGTTAAGGGCTTCTGAAAGCGGAGGTCCCACTGGGAGGGCCCCCTTAAAGTTACTGGCTTCCTTGTAGGGCTTGGGAAAAGCCCAAGGGCATTGGAGCTTCCCCTTGGGATTAAGTTTATCTTTGGGATTCTTGCGCCATAAGTAGTGGGATGTCATGCCTTATATTTTGTGAACTCTCATGTCTGTAAATTAGTAGATGTGTAGAGTCCTAGGGCTCTGCTGGGACCCCCTGTTGCTATTATTTCACCTGTTGTTTACTTGTATTTATTTGTGGCTTATTTATTGTTCACCCATACTTATCTATAGTTTATCTGTTGGCCATCTATGTTTATTTTGGGGTTTATCTGTTTCAGATCAGATACTTACCTGTATCTGGAGCATTGGTTTAAGGTTTTATGTCATTTGCCCAGAGGGTATTGTTTATGTTACTGGTTTAGATACCTTATATATAGTACATATGTTTAAATCCATGTTCCTTTTCCTTTTGAAAAATTAATGTAAATAAATGTGTATATAGTTAAGTCCCCTGACTGTCCTGGCCTGGTTCTATAGGGATGGAGGGAAACTGAGCGGTCTGCAGTTCCCCCACAGCACACCTGCCAGCCAACAATTCCCTTCAATTGGAGAAGGGGAGTATATACCCAAGTTACCTGGGCTACAGTCTTTAGGAATTATCTCCTGCTCTTGAAACTTCGTAATGAAGTGACAAACTTTTATGTCCTCCTGCTCCAAAAGCACAGCTCTGTAAAGCAAAATTTCTACATGTTGCTTTCATTATTGACATGTGACACAGTTGCACTTCAACTTAAAAAACAATGGTACGTGTACACACTGCCACATCTACTACGATTCCTGAGGTGTGCAGCACTTTACATCCAGAAAGTGTCTTTACTGTACCCCTTCTTGTAATACCAAAGATTTTAATAAGCACTAATACAGACCTATGCATTTCACACTTTGAATTGCTGTAGGCACTTGTTTAAAATGCATGGTAACTGCCATAACCCCACTGTGGTCTGTGGGTTTGTGGGGTGTCATGAATGTTTTCTTACATTTATTTCTTTGATATGGCATGTGTAGTGTCATTGTAAAGCCCATGTTATGCTGTATCCATTTATGTTGCTGTTATCAATTAATAGATTATGATATCCTTTGATATCCTTTGATCCTTTGGGATCCTTTGACCCTAGCTGACTTCCTGCCCCTGAGGCAGGGGGCTGTACTTGATGATCTTCGAGGTCCCTTCCAGTACTAACGTCTATATGCTCTCTGTATATATCTTTATGCTTGTGGACATGGCACAACCAAGGAACTGTGAGATGCACACTTAAATGGAAGAAAGAGTGGGTGAAACTGCTAGATATCTTTTGCCACCCCTTCAGCTCTTCCGGTTGCTGATGCGGGCCCGCCTCTCGCTCGAGTTCGAGCATGCTGTCCTCCGGCGGACGGTGCCCACCTTTGAGGAACGCTGGGCCCTCGAGGGGGCGCTGTGCCGAGTCGAGGCGGGACGCCTGATCCTTGCAGTGTGACACCACCGGCTGCTCAAGCTGCAGAGACGCGTCCAGCGGGCCGAGGCCTTGGACTTTGTTCATGCGGGTCGACCCCTGAGGCCTCCATGAGTGTCCCCACTGGCAGAATTGTAAATATGTAAATAGTCCTAATGTTCGTTGTGGGTTTTTTGTGTGTTGTTTTGTTTAGTCTAGAGCGTACGGGCAGGCCTTGCAGGCCATGAGCCCAGGCCTTGTCCATGAGGCCCAGATCTTCGGGCCAACCTGTACATGCTCTCTACTGGTCCTGATTTGTCACCCTCCTTGGAATAAATGCCTCTTAAAAGTCAAAAGTCTTTTGCCATCGTGTCATTAGAGCAAGAAGAACTACCACTCCCAGACATAGGCAGAAGAAAATATTGTCTTGGGCACACCAGGCATTGTCTGCCAGTAATGGGGAAATTCATTCCTTTAAGCAAAGGCATCTGTAAGAAATGGCCCGTCAGCCAGAGGAATTCCAGGTGTCCCAGGGAGAGAAGTTTTTGGAGAATTCTAGAGACTCATGAGAAATTGGGACAATGCCAATGTGGGAGCGCCGATTTAGAGGTATTATAAGGGCCGTTTTTTGGTAGTCACAGCTCCCCCCTCAGGCTAGAGAAAAGTCCAAGTTCCCAGCAACCACGACTGGTAGAATCAGCAAGAAGGCTGATAATTAAAAATACTAAAATACTGGCAAGACTCTCAAGGGGGCTATGGTAGCCAGCTGAGAGGGTAAGAAACTTAACTTGTCTTTTTGTTCTGTTTACAAACTTATGGTCAGTTTTGCTTGTATTATTCTTTTCTCCTACATAACAAATCCCTTTGGTTTTTTGTCTTACTGATTGACCATGATGAGTCATTTGTAGGTGAGTGATATTCCAGGCTAGACCATTCTGTGGAAATGGGGACCTAATATTGCACTCACAATCAAAAGAGAGCTCACCTAGAGCTGGCAGAGATTTCCCTGGTGCAGCTGTGAGGTTCAGTATAAGGCCAGTGAAGCTGAAGCTTGCAGGAAGAGACCTGGGCAAGCCTTGGTCTCTTCCTTGGGACAACATTGGGGCAGCAGGGAGAAACTCAAGACTCTGGGAATGCCCCAAGGATGGCTTTGTGATAGTAATATTACAGAAGAGTTTAGGAAAGGAAAGGAAGAATATTATGTTCTGATGATTTTAAGCAAGAATTTTAACTTAATTTGGCCAAAACAGGAAACTAATATTCCTTGCAAAACGCTCATTGGAAAAGCAGTCTAATCTATTTACACCCTCAAACCTACCCTACAGGCTACCTCCAATAGTCAATCCCCTCAATTAAAGGGATTTTTAAAGTGCCTGAATGTTTTGAGTATAGTTTTATTCAGCTGTTACTTAAAGATCAATCTCTAATAGACAGTATATTTTGTTGTTCCTATAAGTGGCTGCACAAGACGCATTTCACTGCTTACATATATTGGACAATACCAAGTTCACAAATTGATTTGACAGCACAATTGAATTCTACTACAATAGATATATTAGTTATTATCAAGTGGTACTGTCTTAAACATTTAGATTGCTTACTTTGATTCTTTATGGAAAATTAAAATTGGAGGGAAATAGATTCCCGCAAACTGGTTTTGCTTCAGGTCAGTCATTCTATCTTTGATGCAAAATGATAGCAGAGAACAGAGCAGAAATACACATTGTTCTTTGTCTCAATCTTAGCTGTTACATCCCATGTTACATCATTTTATTTTGCTGATCTATCAATTTGTACATGGAAGACAGTTTGCTTTGCCAGTTATACAGAGCAGTGCTCACATCTTGTAGGTTATTTTGCTCTGTTACAATGCTTTCAGTGGGCTTAAGTGAGAGCTGCAGAATTTTTTTCTGTAACCATATGCTGAAATAAATTAGACCTTTCAGGAGCTGGTTATCTGTACATGAATTAACCATCATAGTCATATAATGGCTTCTATCATTATATCTATTTTGAGGGCCTGGGTGGCAGTAACTGGTTAGACTCTTGCAGGTGAAGTGAAACTTCCTGCTCAGATCTAAGATAGATTAGTAGTGAGCAAAAGTTGTTACTATCTGGTGACTCTTCAACATGCTATGTTAATTCACTAAATGGGTATTACTCCAGTTCCTAGTGGGCAGGCATCCATATTATCAAAACACCAATGCAGCTGGTTTTCACTGACATTCTTTGTCTCTCTCAGCAATGAGGTAAAGGGAACCTGTCCTACTCATCTCTGGGAAGTTTGGGTGGAGGCACGCTGGAAAAGTAGAGTTGGAACATCGCAGCACCATAATTTGTGCTGTATCTGTTTCAAGGCTAAACAGAAGAATTTTGTCTTCAGAGTTGTTAAACAATTCCCATTTCACTCTATTCCTATATACTCGTCTGGACAGCATCAAATCAAAGAGCAGCCAATGAAAATGAATGCATGTTATTAGTTGTTTCTTATTTCATACTTAGTGGAGCTTTACACTTAGTTTCAATATGAAATTCTGAAGCGAGTTTTGATAAAGATCTTGTACTTCTTAGCAGCAGGTACACATTTGTTACTGCCAGCATTCTTAACAGGTTTACATAAAAGGAAAAAAGTGCACAGGCTGTGGTCCGCTTGCTCCCAGGAGCTGAATGGGAAAACACGTAAGGCACTAAAAAAAAAAAGATGGACTACCAAGCACTAACTAAAAGAGTTCTCTAGCTTAGCTCATGATGTACTATGCCCCTGGAGCTGACAAACCAAGGTTCTGGTCCTAGCTTTCTGTGTCTACAGTTTATCTAGTAGACTCAGTGTCAAAGATACTTTACCGTAAATCTCTTTTTATGAAAACTTTGGAGCAAATAGAGGCTGCCATGTAGCATTTTGCTGGGGCCAGCAAAGAACAGTGTCAAGTGTATTTCTGGCAGTGTATTGTAGGACATAAGATGAAGATCTTGAGAAAATGATAGTCTCAGTTGCCAGTCACCACATGCTGACTAAAGATGATGAATCTCTGGAAAGTTGCATAGAGAAAGAAAGGATTTTAAACTGCATTTTGAGCCTGCAGTTAGTGGGGTCCTCAAGACTACAGCTGATAACAGTCCTGAGGGGACGTTTCAGAATTGCTAGATCCACTTATTTCCCGTGCTTCAGTCTCCCTCTCATGTCTTCCATAGCGGGACCTCCTCAACTCCAGGGCCAGAACAACCCTAACTACTTGATGTGTTTATATACAAGAGCTCTGTATATTAGTACATAACTTGTTTGTGTGAGGTGTTTGGGTATGGTGGCTTTGTGTCACCTAAATAATGAATGACAGCATTTCACAGTATCTAAATAAAGGGACAGGCAAGACAGGAAGCACTAATGAATATAGAGCTTCAGCAAGGCTTTATTTACTTGAATTAGAGTAAGCAGCACAAGCCACAAGTCATACTGTGCAGCAGGCTTATACTCAGGGTTTGTACCAATTCAACTGCACTGGAATAGTTATAGTAGTGACTAAAATCCTAATGCAGCCAGCCCAAGACCTCAGGCAGAGAGTGCAGCCATGCCAGACTGCATCAGCATATATGTTGTTCTTGTTTTATTAGTTATTTCTAGTGAGTTAGATACAGATGCAAAATCTGGCTTCACTTTTATTATTCTTTCTGCTTATTATTTCTAGGACCTATAATACAGGAGTTATATTCTTTCTAATAAAAGACTGTTTAGCCTTTACAGCAACTCAGTGTGGGGGCTCATAGTGCTAAGAGAATACCTACTGAGGGACAATCGCTGGCGCAAAGACTTTCCAATCTTAATAGACCAGACAGTCAAAGTAGCGGAGGGGAAACTGAGGCATAGAGAGATGAAACAGACTAATGGCAGACCCAATTCCACTGTGTCCTAGGTAAATGCTCCTTCAGTGGTCCAGAACACTGTAGGTAGAGTTTGATATTTTTGGGGAGGGAGGATTGACCTTATCAAATCGTGTCAAAAGATGCTTAATGATATTAATTGCCCTAGATAGTTACACAAGAGCAAGGAGTGTATACTGGAAGGAAATGTTCTCTTTTGGTGTGTTAGCTAAGGCTTATTAGATGCCTGGGTGTAAAAGTCAGGATTTCTTTCCTATTTGCTTTTGCCACTCCCATATTCACGAGTCTTTTCTCTTTAGATGTATGATTCAATTATTGAACATGAAAATATTTCCCCCTTTATATTGCTTGTTTTGTTGCTGACTATAGTGTTAGGTGCCATGATGGAGTGCTCTTGAGCCTCTCCTGGGTGAGCCTGTATTTGCATTGCTAATTTTCTGCCTTGAGAGGGAAGATGATAGTTGACTTAGTTCCTTGTTTGATTCACAGATCTGTCTTGTTTTGCTGAGGACTGATTTGTGTGAAGGCAAGGAGGGAGGTGTAATACATAAGGTGTCAATTACTAGTACTTCTGTAAGTGAAGTACTTCTTGTTTGCAAGCAGATATTGGATAATTGAAAAAAATGCAATTACATAAAAGTAATCCATGGTATCCATCAGAGGAGAGAGGACTTCTGCACAGAGTAACAAGCCATTTTGTATGGAGCAAAAAAATAGGGACTTGATCCAGGGAGAGCTCAGAACTGGTAGTTTGAGGAAAACAGAAATCACATATAACAGAAAATTAGAGCTTTCAGAGGCTTAGTGTTAGCTTTAAACTCTTAGTGTTCATAGCATCCATAAAAGCTATAAATCAATGGAATGCTGAAATAGGTAATGTTGCTTTAACAAGTGGTATAAGACGTGAAGGCTTAGCTCAGGCTAAGCACAAAGTAGAAAACCTCACAAAAATAATTGAAGCCCCTGCAAAATATTTCAATTTTTTATTGATTGAAGGCAATTATCCCTTAATTGCATATTTAAATGAGGTATTAGGAGGTTTAACTAAGCAATGCCTCTTAATTGCTGCTGCACACTAGGTGTCACAGATTGTGTTTATTTCATATGTTAATTAAAGAGAATGGGGTATTTTATTTTATTGACTTGCGGGCTCTTCAAGGCTGTTCTGCTTAGGACAGAGGATGTCTCAGGTGTCTACAGCACACTAGGTATTAATCCCATCATTAGAAAGGTTCCAGTTTTAAATGAAGAGGTACACCTTCATTTTATGGATATTTTCAGCCAAATATAAGATGGGGGGAAGGGAGCTTAAACTCAGGTGACACAGTAATCTGCCAAGTATAAGCTGGGGGAGGGGAACTTGAACTCAGGTGATACAGTAATCTTTATATAGGAAATGTTAACTCACATAAAAAAATGAAACAGAATATAAAAAGTCTAGCATAGCCCCATAATAGGTAGGGGCACTGAAAGCTTAAGTCATCATATGGAACTCTCAGCACTGTGAATGGGAATCGTGGGCTTTTGCAAATGAAATCTGAAACAGAGGCATCTAGCATGAAGTCTGGAGTACTCTATTATTCTATGAGATTTCATGCATAATCATGCATTGGGGTGCATGCTGGAAACAATGGTCCCATATTACATTTCGGGGAGAATTTATTGTTTTCATATAGAGTGAGCTGAGTTATTTGTGGCAAGTAACGTTATCTATATTTTGGCATTTGCTTGTGAAAAACTTTTTTTGATTTAATCAATTGTACTGCTAGTGAAATTGTATCATAGGTAGGACTGGCTGACCTTGAAAAATGAAGTGGTAGAATTGGGATGAAATTTAATAGTACAAAGTGCAAGGTCATGCACTTAGGGACTAATAACAAGAATTTCTGCTATAATGTAGGGGCTCATCAGTTAGAAATGACAGAGGAGGTGAAAGACCTGGGTGTAACTCGTCGATTAGAGAATGACTGTGAGCCACCAGTCTCATACAGCTGTGAAAAAGGATGCATCAGGAGAGGTATTTCCATTAAAGACAGAGAAATATTAATGCCGTCATACTAACCAGTGAGATAAATATTCTCAAAGAATAATCATCACTTGCTCAGTGTCAAACAAGGAGGAGGCATCAGGTGGGATTCCCCAGGGGTCTGTCCTGAGTCTGATACTGTTTAATATCTTTATTAATGACTTGGAGGATGGAATCAAATGCACACTTATTTAATTTGCAGATGACACCAAGCTGGGTGGTTAGCAGCACTTTAGAGAACAGGATTCCAAATGACCTTGATGACTTAGAAAAATGTTCTAAAAGAAAAAAGAAATTCAATAAAGACAAGTGCAAAGTATTGCACTTCAGAAAGAACAATTTGATGCTCATATATGAAATGGGGAATGATCAAATTCTCTGTAGTACTTCAGAAAAGGATCTAGAGGTCATAGTGGATCTCAAGCTGGATATGAGTCAACAATGTAATATTGTTTAAAAAAAAAAAGAATCAAGCTAATAGCATCCTGCAATGAACTAACTGAAGTGTTGTATACAAGTCACAGGAAATAATTTTTCACTTCTGTTCAATGATGATGAATCCTCCTCAGGAGTACTGTATCCAGTTTGGGCAGCATATTTTCATAAGCAAGTAGGCAAACTGGCATACAAAAATAATTAGAGGTCTTGAAAACATGACAGATAAGGAAAGGCTGGACACAAAAAAGGTTGCTAAATAGAAGACGGTGGTAAATAGTTCCTCATGTCCACTAGGGAAAGGACAAAAAGAAATGGGTTTAAATTGCAACATGCAATGTTTAGGATGGACATCAGGAAAACCTCTATACTAGGGCTGTGGGAAGCTTCAGTCCTTGATTCCATTTGGCAGAGATTTGGCCTGATTTGGTGGCTGAATTTCTGAATCCGAATTAAATCAGAGGACCCTTTAATCTCTTCAAATTGAATCAGACCCCTCCAAATTGATTCAGAGATTCGGACATAGACACAGCTTTAAATGTTTTTTCTACATACCTCTAGGTAGCAGGGGCTTGTGAGCACTGTGATGCTGGGGCGAGTCGAGTGTCCCACAAAAGCATGGGGGGTTCCCTAGCGTGCTCAACAGCAGACCCGGAAGTGGATCAGAAGCACTTCTGGTTCACTTCCAGTCTGCTGTGGAGCACGCAGGGGCCCCCCGGGCCTCCCCAGCTCAGCGAATGGTGCCTCCTGGGTCTCGGGGGGCACCTGAGGTCCCCCTGTGGCTGATTGCTGAGCTGGGAGGGCATGGGGGCCCCCCTGTGTGCTCACCGGCAGACCTGGAAGTAGACTGGAAGTACTTCCGGTCCACTTCCAGGTTCATCGCTGAATACATGGAGGGCCCCCCCCACACTCCTGTGGGACGCTCCATGCACCCCAGGATCGTAGTGATCATGAGCCGCGCCTGCTACCTCAAGGTATGTAGAAAAAACATTTAAAGCTAGGTTTATGTCCAAATCACTGATTCTCCAAATCAGCATCGAATCTTCAGATTCGGATTTGGCTGAATCGAATCAGGAACAGTGATCCGAATCAACAAACTGAATCACTGTCCCTGATTCTGGATGAATCCTAATTGAATAGGGTCCGTTTTGCACATCTCTACTCTCTACCTGTGTAAGTGGTTAGACCCTGAAAGAGGTTACCTAAAGGGGTTGTGGAATCTCTGTGACTAGAAGTTTTAACATTCTGGTTAGACAGTTGCTTGGCTGGAATGGTTTAGGCCAGGATGAATGTGCATTGTCCAGGAGTTTGGATTATGTGACCTTTTGAGGTCAGGTCTAACATTCTTTTTCTATGATTATATAATGGCCCTTGTGCAGGGGCTGGGAACCTACAGCCCAGGGCTCAGAAGGAGATTGGATCTAGCCAGGAAGGTCTGCCCTGACTTGTGGTAGGGCAGATGAGGACTTGTGGGGGTTGCATCCTGGTCCCCTCATCAGTCTCATGCCCCCTTTCTAGGGAGATATGACTGATGTGGGAACCAGCATCTGAAGTCCTCCTGTTGCCTTTCTTGCTGCTGAATGTACTGTTGTTGACTGTTGTTGGTCAGCAATGGATCCAGAGGTTGTGCACTTTTGCACTTGCACCCCACTTTGATTCCTGCTCCACCCGAAGTTTAACACCAACTGCCTGATAGCAGCAGCAGCATTTCTAGTCAGGCAGTGCTGGGGGAATCAGTTGACATCATGGCTCATTCTAATATACCTGATCTCCTCTAAACTTTTCATTCCACAGGTGTCTGTGACCCTCTTTTCTTTTTAATGGTCTTGATGTTCCACCAGTTGAGCTCTCCTTTGTTCTGCAGCTCTGCTGTCTGTTACCTGTTCCTGGTAATGAAGCTCCTATTTCATAGCCAAGCAGATTTATTTTGTACTCATTCCAATGAAGCTATATTTGTTTTCTGCTTCAATCTTAAAACAAAATAAGATAGCCCTAGACCCCTAACATATTAGTAAAGCTTCTATTTATTTTTAACTGGAAAAAATGTGTTGTGTTATATTTGATGCACCTCACCACATGCACCCCCTTTTCTAAATTCTAGATATATTGGTGTCACTGGTGATAGGAAGTGGAAGCACTTAGTTATGGGGGTGAGCACTAGCAGCTGCAGCAAGGGAGCACCATACGATCCCTGCACCCAGCAGCTCCTGTATTAATCCCCAGGCTCCTGGCCATACTAACACCTCTCTCCCACAGCAGTGGCATCACTTATGGTGGGGTGGCGGGGAGGACTAAGTTACTGTGGAGATTTGAAGGCACTTTCTAACCATATCACAGCAGTGAGGATCTGAAACAGATTTTCTAATAGGAGTGATGTGGGATGAGAAACCCAGCTAGTTTTAAGATGAAGATTAGTTTACGAAAGGAGTTGTCTGACATGGCTGCCTGCAATAGCAAGGAACTGGAGTTCATGACCCTGAAGGTCACTTCCAGCCATATGTTCTTATGTAGTATTCAGCAAATAGTTTTTCTGCTAAAATTTTCCATTCAAAGGAACCTACGTGATATAAGCAGCAGAATCCCACTGAAATTCTGTCCAAGGTGGGCACCTGACTACCTTTTGTGTCATTGAAAATCTCCTACCCCAACTATTTTTGAGTATACTTTTTCAGTATTTACCAGCTGTTTCCATAGACAACAGTCATTGTGCCACAGCAATTTGCTGATGACAAATAATCATTAACATGACCAGCAGTATAAAATCTGCTTTCTGTGTAAAGGCCCCCAAAATACAAGCTGGGGTGTCCAACTTAACAGTAAATTTGCTCAGATTTTTTAATGTGTTAAATCAGACCTTTGATGAATTATAAACCAGCAGCCGAACTAGAGAGGGGTGCTGACTTGGGTGGGAGGAAGGGGAGAGGGGCAGAAAAAAAGTGCTGCAGCCACACACAGTTGTGCTGGTGATATGGCGTCAGTCAGAAGTTGGCACTTCTGCTGTGTGTCACAGTTACCGAGGGTACCTGGCTGTGTTGTTATACCTGTGCTATAAGCTACCTTTCCACTGCATAACCCACAAGGGATGTTCCAACTTTCAAGTTACTTTAATGGAGCCTTTACTAAATAATTAGAACAGGGGTCAGCAATGTTTTTGGACAGTGCCAAAAAACACCTGCAAACTTGGCTTGTAAGATGTTGGTGTGCCAGGGCGGATGCTAGGGGAGCTGCCAGGGGTCCAATCCTTGGTGTGGCAGTGCAGCCCCAGCCCCTTCCTTGGCTTCCACCCGAAGGTGCGTATGCCAAGCAAAATGCCCTCACGTGCCATACTCTGGCACCCATGCTGGGGGTTGCTTACCCCTGAATTAGAATAAGCACAAAGCAGAGTATCATAGCTTGCAGGAATAAGAAGGACCTTCTCTACACTAGTTTTTTTCTCTCAAATTCCCCACTGTTGTTATTAGTGTTTGAGTTCTAGCAGTGGTAGCAATAGAAAGAGTACTAGTGTAGACCAGCTTCCGTGTGTGTATACTGAATCCTGTTGATAGCAGATATAGATAGCTGTGGCTAAATGCTGGTGAGGAACTTCAGTGTTACATTGTTCCTTAGGATGTACTCTCATCCTCTGCTCAGCTGTTCACACCTCATCAAGACTTATTAAATTAAAGACTCCTTGAAGCACCTTGCCTCAAATACTAACCTTGACATTGACAGGAGCAAATCTGTTTCAAAGCTGCCGATAGTGCAGCACTGACAATAGTTTAAGTTAAGCTGCTTCTCTCGCAATTTGGTAATTTTCTGATTGCCAAATAAAACCATTACAGGTGGTTTAGACTCGTAATATTTTGGTCTGCAAGAAAACCTCAGATTTCAGTACCCCAAGAATCAGATATGAATTCAGATCTAGGCCCAGACAGTATGACCAGATCCTTTCTTTATAGCAACAGTAACATAAATTTACATCTAAACATTTACAAACAAATTTGGATCTACATCTACAGTTTGTGGTCCAGGCTCATCTCTAATTTGGCTTGCTCTTTAGTCAACTTTTTGTTTAGTACAGCTGATTTGGTGACTGATTCTTGAACTGCTGAAATAAAGCAGACTCTTCTAAAGTCCAGAGAATCCAGTGGTGTCATATTGTTTGTGTCTTTCCTTTTGTGAGTTGTCTATGAATATGCTTCCTTAAATCAGTGAAGGAAAATACTTCCAAGAAAAAACTCCCGTCTTGTCTTTAAGAAAAATATTTGGACTGGTAAAATGCATTGTACTATGAAGGATAGTTCCAATTTACAGACTCATGAGCTTATGAGTGGAATAAGCCTCCATCCTTATCTTTATGTTACAGCAATGGCACCCACATATGATAAGTCTTTGCTGGCAGAATTTTGAAAAAGTAATTCCAGTGCAGTGAATATAAAATAAATGCTATCAAGGAAAAATATTTTTTGCTCCCCTGGAATAGAAAACATTATTGAAACTGTTGGATGCCTCAGGAGTCTATTCATGCAAAATCTATTTCTGCAGTCAAAATATATTCTATTCTGCAGATATTTTTTTAATATGTGACTGAGACTTCTGCACATAAAGAAATAGCCATTTTGGCCAGGAAAGAACTGGCATGTGGGCTGATTTTAGGTGAGCATAGATTTTTGCATGAAAATTATAGTAATTACGGGTATTTGTAAACAGCCATTTTTGCACTTTAATGGCCTAATCGCTTGGTCAACAGCTGGAAGTTACTCTATGCAGATTCTTACCTAAAACATAATAAAAGTCACCCTTTGCTGCATTTCCACAAAGAAACAAATTATAGCACAAAAGAGACCTGCCAAATGCAATCTTTCATCCTCTTTTGCTTTTTAAAGAGTACGTATGAATAGTTTAGTTAGGGGAAAGAAAGGATAAAACAGAAGGAAAATAATTTATATATATCTAAAATGTATGTACAAACTGAAATGGAATTGGAAATGTTGATATATGTTATGTATCAGCTTACTGTATTGTATTTTCTTTGCATTAAGTTATTTATATGGCATATTTGGTGTACATAATAAGGGTTTTATGAGACTATAATGAATTCTTATTTAATTTTATTTGGTTAGTTTTTTAATTTCTGCCTATTATTCTCTCTAGTAAGCCCATTACAATAATTTAAAAACACATATTTAAAAAAATGTACCAAAAGAGCCTTAGTAAAATGTGTAAGTCTTAGCAACCTCATAAAAAAACTCTTATTCTCTTAGGGAAATAAAGCTTTCCCCAGGAAAAGCTTGGGAAACCACTGAATTTTGCAGGGTGTTCAAAAGTCTCCAAATCCCGACTCAAGTGGATTTGCTCTAAGTATAATTACAATAGCAAACTTAGGATATTTTGTATAATCCTGTGATGTATATCAGTACTGAATGGAAGCCCCTTCTTATCTCTACTCTTGTTTCTCTACTGAGCAAAGGCTGACTGCTTCTCGCCCTGTCCCTTACAGATTTAGAGAAAAGTCTATCTCCATCCGCTTTATAATTGTCTTTCAGGTATTTGAAGACTGTTATCAAATCCCTGCTTTGTCTTCTTTTCTCCAGAATAAACAGTTCTAGTTCTTGCAGCGTTTCTTCAAAAGTCATGTTTCTCAGGCCTCTAATAATTTTTCTTGCTTTTCACTGGACTCTTCCCAATCTGTCCACATCTTTCTTGAAGTGTGGGACCCAAAACTGAATGCAGTACTCCAGGTGAGGCCTCACCAATGCCAAATAGAGTAGAAGACACTCTTGTTGTTATAACCCCATATGCTGTTGGCTTTTTTTTGCAACAAGAGCACATGGTTGGCTCATATTCAATTTATGCTCTATTGTAACCTCCAGGTCCTTTTCTACAGTTCTGAAGCCTAGCCAATCATATCCCAGACTATATTTGTTCATATAATTATAAAGAAATAGCAGGACTTTGCATTTAGTCATAGAGAAATAGGGCTAGACAGGACCTCCAGAAGTCATCTAGTCCAACCCCCTGCCTGAGGCAGGATTGTTCCTATCCAACCATCCCATACAAACCATAATCTAAACTCTACATAAGACTACCATCAATCCTGATGCGACATAGACCAAATACTTTAACCTGCCACAGGTAAGGCAGGGGAACCACAGAAGCCAATGTCCTGCTGCTATAAAATGTTGTCAATATACGCTTAAGAAGTCCCAGGTAGACGGCCACGTCCTCCGCTACAGAGGAAGGCAAAAACCCCCACAGTCCATACCAATCTGACCATGGGATACAATTCCTTCCTCACCTCCAATACGGCAGTTGGTTTGACCCTGAGCAGAGGGACAAGACCCTCTAACTAGGAACCTCTGGCTTTGGTTCCAGCAGGACCACTGGCACACCCCAGTCAAAGTCTCCAGCCTTGCCTGTATCCAGGACCCATTGCCTCTGAGAAAGTTTTAAAACACCCTGACACACATAGAAGAAGAGGTATAGAGAGGGAAACCAGCAAAGCCCAAAATCCTGGGAAACGAGGGAACATAGGCATAGCTATACCTAGATCATCCCTGACCAGTGGCTGCCCAACCTCTTCTTGAACACCTACAGTGATGGAGAGTCCCACATTGGCCCTTTTCCAGTCCTCTGGGACCTGACCTGAGCACCATGAGTGCTCAAACAGCCATGCCAGTGGCTCTGCTATCACATTCAGCCCCTCCAAGTGTCCCTTTACTAGATCAGGCTGGTGTTCCTCCTGTGCCTATCTATAATGCAATTGGGAGATTTGGCTTGATCTGTGTTCAGGAATACAGAGGCAAAAAACTCATTGAAGAGTTCAGCCTTGTCCCTCCTGTCTGTCACCAATTGCCGTAGCCTGTCTTGTAGGCGTCCTATGTTACCCTGCACCTTCTTTTTGCTCCCTATGTACCTGAAGAAGGACTTTCTGTTGTCTTTAATTTTGTCACCAGCCTGAGTTCCATTGCTGCTTTGACCTTCCTAACTGACTCCCTGCCAGTGCGAGCCAAGGAGATATACTCCTTGGTAGCTACCCTCTACTTCCATAGCTTGTATGCCTCTTTCTTTGCCCCTAGGCTTTCCTGGATTTCTCTGTTCAGCCAAGAGAGTATATTGGCCCCTTAGCCCCATTTTGTGCACAATGGTATTGTCTCCTTCTGTGCCTTGAGGAATGACCACTTTTCCTGGACTTCCATTTTGCCAGTGCTCTTGATCTTCAGTGCCTCACTAACTAACCTCCTGAGCACACTGAAGTTAGCCTTTCTGAAGTCTACTACTTCTGCCCTGCTGGTTACTTTTCTCACCCTATGCTGGATAGTCAATTCAATCAATTGATGGTCACTGTCCCCTAGGTTACCTTGTACTTGCATATCCCTCACCAGGTCATCCCCTGTAACTAGCACCAAGTCCACCAAGGTGTTTCCCCTAGTGGGACAGTATACCTCCTGCGTTAGGTGAAGGTCCTGTATGCAGGTTAAGAATCTATGTGAGCAGTTAGATCTGGCTGACTGCTCCTCCCATGAGATATCAGGGTAGTTTAGGTCACCCATGACAACCATGTCCCTTGACTGTATGGCCTCTGAGAGCTCTTACCTTCTGAAGAGAGATAAAGACCATCACGTCCCAGAATGCCCCTTTCATGGAAGTACAGATCATAGTCAAAGAAGCCAAAACCTGCACGATGGCACCAACTCTGGAGCTGCAGGTTGACTTCTCTGAAGCAAGCATCTTGATGCTGACGGCGACCGCTGACCAGAAGGGTTGATGAGAAGACCACCTGCACCCCCGACTTCCTAAGCCTGGCCCCCACAGTCCTGTAGTCACTCATGATGTTTTGAGTGACTCCTTCATGTCCTTTTTAAAATGTGGAGCCCAGAGCTGCACACACCACTCCAGATGAGGCCTAACCTGTGCTGAGTACAGAGGCACTACCACCTCCCATGTCTTGTACCTCATGCTTCTATCGATGCATCCCAAAACCACCCTCACCTTTTGAGTGGCTGCATCACACTGCAGACTCATGTTGACTCTGTGGTCTGCCAAGACTCCCATGTCCTTTTCCAGAGTGTGTTGCTAATATGTTGTAAGTTCAGCAACAACACTCTGGACACTGCTGTGCTGAACTAATAGTCATTTATTATTATAATTCTCTGGAATCATATTCAGGGTGGATCTTAACAGTTGCATCAGTAGATGTAGGCAGATCTTATACCTGCTCTGCCTCTGACTCAACCCTGTCCAGTCCTGTGGAGGGAGAGAAACTAAGGATGCCTCTGGCTCCTTATGGCAGAGAACATGGAGTCCCCAGTGGTGCAAAACTGCCACAAAGCAAATGAACTCTGCAGTGCTGGACATGAGGCTTTGGCCTTAAAGGGACAGTGCAAGGAAAACACAATAAGACACAACAGTTGCCATCCAGCCAGGTGTTACCCATTTTATATTTGTGTTGTTGATTATTCCTCCTGAGGTGTAGTTCTTTGCATTTGTCCACATAAAACTTCATCCTGTTAGCTCTAGCCCAACTTTCCAGTCCATCGAAATCTTTCTGAATTATGCTCACATCCTCCAATATATTTGCAGTCTCTTATGGTTTTGTGTCATCCTCAAACTTGCTCAAGAAGCTTTCTGTGCCAGCATCTAAATTATTAATAAACATGTTGAACAGCACTGGGCCCAGGACAGACCCCTGTAGGCACTGAGCTTAGGACAGACTCCACTTCAAACCTCCTGCCATTCTGACATGGACTCATTAATAATTACCCCTTGTTTGTGGCTATTGAGCCAGTTATCTATCCACCTTGTAGTAGATTTATCTAGCCCACACTTCTCCAATTTGTTTCTGAGAAGGCCCCGTAGGACCTTGTCAAGCACTTTGCTGAAGTCCAGATACACTATATCTACAGCATTCCTTTCATCCACCAGGTAGTTCCTTTGTCAAGGAAGGAGACCAGGTTTGTTTGACATAATTTGTTTTTAATAAATCCATTCTGGCTGCTTGCAATCAGCCCTTCCTCCTCCCGATGCTTGCAAATGACCTTCCTTAGGATGTGCTTCTGTAACTTCCCAGGTATTGAGGAGAGGCTAACCCGTCTATAGTTCCCCAGGTCCTCCTTCTTGCCTTTTTTAAAGAGGGGCACTACACTGGCCCTTTGTCAGTCCTCTAGTACCTGACCCATCTCCCACAACTTCATGAAGACCTTTGCCAAGGGCTCTCTCCCACTTCCTTCAGGTTCCTGGGATGAAGGTCATCCAGCCCTGCTGACTTGAATTCATTCAGATCCAACCAAAGCTCTCTGACCATCTCTCTTGTTATCTCCTCCTTCGGCTTGCCCTCTTTCTTATCCAGATAATCCCTATTAGCTGTCTGGCTGCAGCTTATTTTTTTGTAAAGACTAAGGCTAAGTAACTGAGTAGCTCTGCCGTCTCTGTATCTTCAGCTAGGAGTTCCCCTGGCTTGTTAACAGAGGACCCACAGCTTCCTTGGTCCTTCATTTTTGGATGACATACTCATATAACCCTTTCTTGTTGCCCTTGATCCCCTTTGCCAGATGCAGCTCATTCTTTATCTTTGCCTTGCTGATTTTGTCCCTTCAGGTTCTTGCTATTGCCTAGTGCACTTCCTTGGTGACCTGCCCATTCTTCCATTGCTTCTATGCTTACCTTTTGCATTTTAGGCATTTTAGAAATTCCTTCTGCATCCACATTGGCCTCTTGTGATTCTTCTTGTGCTTCTATCATGTCGGGACAGTTTTTTGTTGGGCTTCTAATACTGTGCCCTTTAGAAGCTCCCAGCTCTCCTGGGCACCTTTATCTTTCAATCTATCCTCCCATGACCCCATGCCTATTAGCTCCTTGAGTCAAATGAAATCTGCGTTTTTCAAACTTAGGGCTTCTACACATCACCCTACATTGCTATCACGATGCGCTACGTCATAGTATGATGTGTTACAGAGATGTAGCAGTCACATGAGTTTACATATGATCAGCAGCTACTTCACTGTAGCAGCATGCTATAATGTTAGTGTTTTAGTGCACCACTATGGTGAAGTAGCGGTGAAAACTAACTGTGCACCATGTACAAGGTGCAGTGCACGCAGTTTCTACACTATACTCGTGCTACAACAACATTGCCATAGGGCAACATGAAGACGTGCCCTTACTGTCCTAATTTTACTGACTTTATGCTTTCCCTGTCTTGGAATCTGGAATTCTATCATATCACGATTGCTTCCTCCCAAGTGACTCATTACCTTCACATTCTCCACCAGTTCTTACCTGTTGGTCAGGACAAGATCCAAGATAGATGATCCCCTAGTTGCATCCTCCACTTTCTGGAAGAGAAAGTTGTCCTCCACACAAGTTAGGAGCTGGCTTGATATTTAATGTTTGGCTGCACTGTTCTTCCAGCAGATGCCCAGAAAATTTAAGTCTCCCATCAGCACCATCCCATAGCTTTTGGATAGATTTGTCACCTGCTTGAAGAGTGCCTCATCCACCTCCTCTTCCTGATTAGGTGGTGTATAATAAATCCCCATCATTATATTGCTGCTGCATCTTTCACCTTTCATCAGCATTCAAATGCATTCTGTTTGCTGTCTTCTTCCTCCTGAACCAGGGAACAAGTATATGTGTTTCTGAAGTACAAGGCAACACCACCACCTTTTTTCCCAACCCTGTCCTTCCAAAGCAGAGTGTAATCCTCCATGTTCACATTCCAGTCATAAAAGCTGTCCCACCAGGCTTGGTGATGCCAATCAGATTTTCACAGGTTGTAGCTTCCAGCTCATCTTGTTTATCCCCCATATTTCTTGCATGCTGTGACGGCGACGTGCCGCCGTCAAGGACACAGGAGGAGGACGGACAGGATTGGGGGGCAGCAACACCCCTCCAAGAAAATCTCGGGCCGAGATACATACCTCCAGGAGTGGCGTCGGCGTCGGAGCCAGGATCGCGGCAGCAGCCGCAGCCGCCATTACAGCCCACCGGGGAGGCCG
>NW_005841855.1:1427465-1434271 GCF_000455745.1 Alligator sinensis | reverse complement strand
CTCCACTGACCCCCCTCCTTCGAATCACTCATCCCATCCAAGTCGTGGCAGGCGGGATGAGGGGGGAGGGGCTACCGGACGAAGGGTGGTACTGGACGTGAGGCCCACTGACGTCACACATGCATATTCATGCATGAGATGTATTTTACATTTTGACCTCCTCGTTTCCCTTTTGTGCTGCTTGTTGCAGTCCTGTAGCTCTCTGGCTCTTTCCCAGAGTTGAATTGCCTCTTTGAGTCCTTTCCCCTCTGGACTGTGTGCTCTGTTGCTGGAGGGTTTCGATCACCATCCCCTGTGGAACTTAGTTTAAAACCCTCTTTACTAGGTTCGCCAGATGACACTCAGAAATGCTCTTCTCCATTCTCATCAGATGGATCCCATCTCTTGATAGCAGGCCTTCTCCCAAGAACATCCTCCTGTTGTCAAAGAAGCTGAAGCCTTCATATCTACACCATACTCTCAGGCATGCATTCACTTCCAGGATATAATGGTCTCTGCCTGGACCCCTGCCTTCCACAGGAAGAATCAGGGAAAACACCATTTGTGCTCCAGGCTCCTTAATCCTCCTGCCAAGAGCCTCATACTCACCTCTGATCTGCTCAGTGTAATTCCTGGCAGTATCGTTGGTGCCTACATGGACAAGCTAGAAGGGGTAGCAGTTCAAAGTATGAATGAGCTTTGGCAGATTCTCTGTGACATCCTGAAGTTGGTATCCAGGCAACCAGCAGGTCCCCAAACCTGGACACCAAATTGTTGCCTCCGTCCCCAACAGAAGGGAGGCACCAGCAACCACCACTCTTCTCTTCCTTCTTGGAGCAGTGGTCCTGGAGCCCCTGTTGTTGGGGCCTTGCACTTCCTGCTCTCTAGGCTGCTGCCTCCTCTGCCTCTCCCTCAGCAGTTCTACCACAGGTGCTTGAAAGTGGTTGCTGACTTCAATCTGCTTCTCTTCACCTCTTCAGTCCTGGGGGCTCTCCTTTGAGTAGTCACATGCTGCCACTTTTCTTCATTGCCCTCTGGTTCCTCCAGTACCAGCCTCTGGGTCTCTTGGCCAAGTAATCTTCCTGGGCCTGGATGCAATGCAGCATGATAGCCATGCCTCCAATCTGTGAATTTTCTCCTCCAGAGCAGACACCAGTTTACACTCGGTGCAAATGAAGTGCTCCTGACCCTTTGGGAGGAACATGAACACGACACTTGCCCTTGTTGAATTTCATCAGAATGTTCTTGAACTATTTCTCCAGTTTATCCAGGTCACTCTGAATTCTAGCTCTATCCTGAATGTCTGCACTTCCACACAACTTGGTGTCACCTGCAAATGTGCAGATATGAACCCATGTCTCTGTTTTCAGAAGTGGACATTTAGCAGCTTGTGGAAAACCCACAGTCTAACCCTGAAGAAGGAAGAAACACAGTTTTACACACCCTTCCTCCTCGCTGGCAATTGGCAATTCACTGTTGGTCTTACTTCACTCAGTCAACAGTTTAATAATTAGATAGCCTGAACAAATGTGCACTATGTGCAAAACAGATAACTGCATGCCTAAGGGTTAATTTGTATATGGAAATATGACATTTGCATACACAATTTATAATGTCAGCTTTGAATGCTAGGCTGCTAATATACATTTAATCCAAAAGCTTGGAATCTATGATACTTGAATACATAAGGGGCTCAGACTACAAGGAACACAGGTGCCCTGAAAGAGAACCACTTTAAAAAGAAGCAGTACTAGAGACAGACTCCTAGTACTGCTGCCCCTGATTGCCATGCTTTTAAGACAAATTGAGGAAGTCCCTGCTTCTCTGTTGGTGCCCTGCCAGCCTTCTAAAAAAGAGCTTGCTTATTGAGAACTGATTTGCTGAACCAATATACACCTGAGAGAGGATTTTATTTAGTGGATGGATACTGGTTTGGGTTAAACCAGTCTTTTTATAATTAGGACTAGCCTTCTAACTGAGCTGCCTTTTGGGTCCCAGGGAGCCAGGGCCATTATTAGACATACCTTTTGAAGGTGACTGTGTCTTCCCCAGGCTGTTGCAGAGAGCTAAAGGCCCTGTTCCTAGCTACCCATTAGCTGAAGTAGCCATGGGTCAAGTACTATCCTAAATATTTCTTCCCGAGGCTTAGTCCTGCTCCTACTTCCCTCTGCCATTAGTTGTCATCTCCTTAGATTCCGGTTGCTCTTTCTCCATTTTACTCTATGTATTATTGTTTATTAATTTATGAATTGCTTCGAGACTTTGGCTGCGCTCTTATTAAATATTGTGCATTTTAAAGGTATTTAGTTCTTTCATTGCTAGTATTAATCGCTTCACTTTCAATTCCCTATTCCCATCTGTTGTTTTGAAATAGCATTATATATTATTATGCTTCTTCATTGCCTCTGCTTTCTGTCACAGCTGACTGCTTGTTTACCTTGCCCTCTGTGGAGCTTCCCAATAGCTTTTCTCTCCTGTTCTCACCATTGTGCTTCATTTTTCTAACTCTAACATGTCACCCTCGTGTTCTCCTGCACTTTTACTTCTTACACTCTCCAGCTTTACTGGCAGTCTGTTTCCTAGGCTGCTCAGCAGACTCTGGCAGATCACTAGATATTTGTGGTTAGAATCACCATATCTGTGGCTCTAAAACCCTATTCACAACATTTTTCCTGCCTTTCCTCCTTTACTTTTCCAACTTCCTTCACTATTCTGTCTCTTATTGGTTTCTCTTAATTTCTTCTCTCTTCCCCTTTGCCTCCTCTGCTGTTCCTATGACACTAACCAGACCTGTTCTCTTTACCACTGCCACTTTCTCTAGCCATGCAAACAGGTGATGGTGGACACATTTCCAATACTTCCGTTAGCCAAAGTCATTCAACACTTGTGTTTCATATGGGTTGGATCCTGGAATATGAAGACATGGGAAGTTTTATTCTAAATGCAGTTATGTATTTGTTATGTAAATAATGTAGCTATAATTTTTACCTTGATAATTACACATTTTCCAAGGAGTTCTCATTATTTTAATTTCAGTGCTTAATTATCAGAAAACCTGGAAATCAGCAGTTAGGCACAATGTCCAGGAAAATACTAAACTTTCCTTCTCCCAGCACAGCTTTTTACCATCCTCCCAGATATTCACCCCTCTAATTTTCCCTACCACCCAAAAAATCAGATGTCTATTATAGGTTGCATGCCTCTGCATATGCAAGCCTGTAAAGTCTCTCTCTCTCTCTCTCTGTCTCTCTCATATCTATCTGGCAATAGGAACTTAGGACTAGAAGGGAACATCTGGGTCATCTGGGTCATCGGGGCCAGCTGGCATCATGTCATGCAATTCTTTCCCTTAATTTATCAGGTTTCATCTTACAATGTAGGCAGGTTTTGCCCCCACTAGTTTGATTGTAAAGCTGTTTCAGACACTCATTTTCAATTCATGGCCGGTTTTAGATGCATTTGTTCTTATGCCAATGCTGCCTTTTAACTTGACTAATTTTTCTTTCACTGTTCTATTAAATCTCTTGATGCATTATCATATCCTTTTTCAGCTTTCATTTTTCTAAACAAGCCAAACTCTTCCACTCCTCTGGTCTTAATAGTAGCCCTTCTCTCCATATGTCCCAATTTGAATTAATCTTTTGTGAACACGGATAACCAGACTTGTAGACACTATTCCAGATGAAGTCTCACCAGGTCCTTGTCCAATGACATCCTGCCGGAGGTGTCTCTCCTGATAATTCATTTACCGGTGTTATAGCCCCATGACTTGGTGACCCATAGTCATCCTGCGATCAACCAATACATCCACATCCTTCTCCTCTTTGTTTCCAGTTGAGAACCCCCAAGCTCATGTTGAAATTTTTGTTCTTACCTTCTATTTTGTACTATTGAATTTTATCCTGTCTCTGTGATTCTGTTCCTCAAAGTTATTGATTCTTTCCATATGGTATCGTGATCCTCTCCTGTAACCAACAGTACTTCCTTGCATTGTGCCATGTGGCAAATTTCATCTGCAACATTCCTACTTTTTGTGCCAAGGACATTAAAACAGGATGGCCAACCTGTTGCTTGAGTGCCACAATTGGCACAGGCAGCCTCTGTGTGGCATGTGGCAGATCAGGGAGGGAACAGACAGCATAGCAGCAAATAGGGCAGGAAGCAAAGTGGAGGATTAGACCAAAAAAATCTCATGAGGTTCAATAAAGACAAGTGCAAAGTCTAGAGAAGAGAAGACTGAAGGGGGATTTAGTAGCAGCCTTCATCTACCTGAAGGTTGGTTCCAAAGAGGATGGAGCTGGACTGCTCTCAGTGGTGGCAGATGACAGAACAAAGAGCAATGGTCTCAAGTTGCAGCAAGGCAAGTTTAGGTCAGATATTAGGGAAAACTTTCTTACTAGGATGGTAGTAAAGCACTGAAACAGGTTACCCAGAGAGGTGGTGGAATCTCCAGCTCTGCAGTTTTTTAAGACCCAGCTAGACAAAGCCTTGGCTGGGATGATCTAGTGGGGGATGGTCCTGCTCTGAGCAGGGAGTTGGACCAGATGACCTCCTGAGCTCCCTTCCAGCCCTCATTTTCTACGATTCTATGATTCTAAGCAGAAAATAGAGCATCAGATCAGACAGAAAAAGGGGGTTAGAGTGGCACTCAGGGAGGGTGCAGGGCTAAATTGTGGCATGCCTACTAAAAAGATTGGCCCTACTTAAAAACATTGAGCAAGATTATTTCTGACACTGAACCTTGAGAAACTCTATTTGTAAACTCCTAGCCTGATACCTCAATTTTTAATAGTAGATATTATTGTTTTTGTTGAACAGAAATTAAATTATCTTGTCAAAGAAGGCTAACATATTAGCTTGTCATGATCTATCTTTGGTAAAACTAGGCTGCATCTTATCCCAAGTTCTGTTTATCTAAATTACTTCAATTATTTCCTTTAAAATGTGTTCCAAAGCCTTGCATTCTATTGTAGTCAGACTCACAGGCTTGTAGTTACCTGGATTGCATCATTTTCCTTTCTTAAACAGAGCTAATACATTTGCTATTCTCTGATCACATGGTATTACCTCAACTAGACTGTTTTATTAAAAATACTTCCTAGCAGATCTAGAATTCTTTCTGAATTTCAGGATAATAATTATCTGGTTCCCCCCACTTGAATGTAATAAGATCATTGATTTTTTTCCATCTTACGTATGATACTATTTCCATATCTTCCTTCCTATTACCCATTCTGCCTTTGCTCCTTTATTCAACACTATCTGCTTATTCCTAATATCCTTTTAAAGGTGGTTATTCATCCTATGAAAACCTCCTACCAATTTCCCCCCTTGCTTGGAATACAGATCCCTAATAATATTCATACTTTTGACTTGAAACCTCAGGCTACTTCTACATTGAAGTCCCTGAGCTAGTTGACTTCAGTAACTAGTTTCCTTAATTTTTTCAATTTTGCTCTTTTTAAAATAAAAAACCTTAGCTACAGATGTACTTTTGTTTATTCTTCTACAAACTGAATTAGTTTGCAATAATTTAATCTAAAATTGTTTTCTATGGCAGATTGTTCCATAACATTCTCATTACTTTCCAAGATCAATGAAAACTCATGTATTTTTAAATAAATATTTAGAACTATAATTTATTTGCCTTATAAACATACATGTACACATTCTTTTTTATAGTTGCTTCTCTTTCCTGATATTTCCATTTCTATGGTGATAGTATGACCACATGTCTTTACAGAAGGCATTTTTACCATCAGGTACACAACAGGGATGAGGAGCAGCCTTAAATGCTTGGTGTGAAGAAGTGACTGAAAATGGAATTTCTGTTCTGCAGGAAATTCTCATATTTCAACCTGTGTTTCTTCTAGATCAGGGTGAAATGTGAAAAAATTTGTGGGATGTAATATTCAAATAATTTTCAATTCAGACATTGGGTTCAGCGGTGGTTAGCCATGTTACTCTGAAGTCAGGCATTTGAAGTCAGACATTTTAAACATTTCTTTTTGACTCTCAGAAGTTAGAACTGGTTGAATGGGTTTTTTTTGTCCCCCGGCCCCGAATTTTCAAATTGAAAAATTCTGACAAGCTCTAGACATACTGAATCTTTATGACATATGGAAAGTGTGTAAATTTGAAGTGTGCACACTTAGATACTGATGGAAATGCATTTTAGATTGATTTTCTGTGTGTTTTTGTATCACAAACTGAATTAATACTATGCCCATTTTGTTAAAGGAGTTAAATAGAAATATTCAATGATGTGGCCAGACATAGTTAACCATTATAATGAAGATCATTTTGTAAATGAAATAAATAAAAACGAAATAAAAAGCATTGACTCAATAATTTTGAACTATTTCAATACTTCTGAAAATAAATGATGTTTCAAATGGTGCATTTCCACTGTGCATGCTCCTATTTTGTCAGTTACCATAAATAAATGGCTTATGGTTTAATTTCGTGGTGCAGACATAGCTCTAATTATTTATGAGAGATTTTTTGGTATGGACACATGATACATTAACTATGGAGTAAATTGACCTTCCTCCAAAGTACAAGTGGAGTGGACACACATCATATAGCCTTACTCGAGAATCAGTTGCTCTTTTCTTGAGTAACATTGCCTTTCAAAAAACTAGTAAGAACTGGGGTGACTTAATAGGGAGTGTTGCATGCATGCTCTCCTGGTCAAATTCATCTTAGTTTCCTGCTGCCTAGTGTCTAGGCTCTGTAATATTGCCAACTGCAGATGGGGAGCTTTGGGTAGCTTGTTATACAGGGGTGGATCCTGGGGTAGGGAGGGGTGCAGTGGTCCAGTTGCA
>NW_005841855.1:1403592-1427434 GCF_000455745.1 Alligator sinensis | reverse complement strand
TTCATGCCTGCTCCACAAGCTACAAAACCAACAGCTTGGGAAAGGCAGTAGCATTTTTATTCGATTCAGACTGATGGAGCCAACTGACTTCATGGCTCATTGCTATCTCCCTGATTTTTCCTAATCTCTCTCTACTCCACAGGTGTTAATGACCCTCTCTCATTCTTAATGATCTTGATCTTCCACTATTCAAACTGTATTTTCTTTCGTAATTTTGCTGTCTGTTAGCCATTCCTGGTAATGCCTCTCTCCTATTTCACAGTCCTGCAGAGTGTTTTTAGCTCTAGCTAAAAACCTTAACTCAGGTACAGTAATATTAACTTGAGTGTTGAAATGACTGACAGTGAAATACTGGAGACACTGTCAAGATGCTCAAGAAGCCTCAATTTTGTTTTATAAATCTGAATAAGACAAGTACATGTAACTATAATGACTACAAGACTAATAGCACAGTGGCTTTTGATTATTCTGATTATTTTTTGCCTAGTTTGTTGTGGGGTTTTTTTTAACTTGATATATAATTTTGCAAAGTAGTGTACCTCCCAGTTGTTTTATTGGTTTTTGCTTTGATCTAAAGGGCACCTATAGATGTGCTAGACATCATGACCAAGTCTGCTGGAGCATGCAAATTGACACTGTGGGTGCTTTTATTAGAGGTATTCTAACTAAAGCACCCCCTCCTCAACCCCAGAGCATGTGTAAGGATGCCCAAACTGAATAACATAGCAGTAGCGATGTGCCATATTAGTAAAGCTTCTAGTTTCTCTCTAACTGGAGAAAATAGGCATAGTATTATATGTGATGTACCACACCACCTGCACCCCACTTTTAAAAATCCTAGATCTGCCCATGTAGTTATGTCTGTTCCTTATTATGTAGAAAATTTTATTATGGAGTAAATGTGGAGTAAAATATTCCATAGTAATTATGTTGTACAATTTCACAAGAACCTTCTAACCAATTTTGTTCTGTTAAAATAGATTAGCTTAGCCTCTGGTTAACTAAATTGTGCCATTTTTCCTTTCAGAGTGTTTTGGGTTTGGGCAAAAGGAGAGAAACTCTCTTTCTAGTACTCTGTGAAACTGAGAATTTGTATCAAGGATGAAATCTGGAGAAATACAAAGAACTATTTCACCTTGATTAATTACACAGTATTGATCCTCCATGGAAAGAGCAATTATCCAGGCACTCTTCTTGTTGATGTGAAAGCCACCTGGAAAGCCACTCCGATTAAGAGGACGAATGGTTTTTCTCTAAGGGATTCAAATGATTTTATCCTCGGGGTCTATAGCATTAAATTTAGATTCAAAGGGGAAAATTCAGCCCTGGAGCAACGTGTCCACTTCTAATGAACTACAGCGGGAGTTATATTTACTTATGTCAGCACTGAATTTGGCCTCAAGTAGGTAAATTATGAATACTTGGTGAAGAGGAGGAGTCTGCTGCTTTGATGAATCTGCACCATGTGACTTTCCACAAACAGCTTTGTCCAGAGTCTTCTGAATCTTCAGTTTATTTGCTGAATGGTATTAATATTACTGTCCTTCACTGATTGTAATGCAAAGCTTTCATTATTGTAGAACACATCTATACTAGGTGTGCAAAGTGGGCCCTATTCAATTCGGATTCAGGTTTGGCCTGAATCAGGGGCAGTGATTCGATTCATTGATTCGGATCACTGGCCCCAATTCAATTTGAAGATTCAATGCTGATTTGGACATAGACACAGCTTTAAAAGTTTTTTCTACATACCTGAGGTAGCAGCATGGCTTGTGAACACTATGATATTGGGGCAGATGGAGCGTTCCACAGGAGTGCGGGGCAGGGCCCTCCATGTGCTCGGTGGTGATCCCGGAAGTACTTCCAGTCCACTTCTGGGTTTGCCGGGGAGCATGCTGGGTCATCCCCGCCCCCCCGCGCTACTCCAGCTCAGTGATTGGCCACAGGGGAACCCTGGGTGCACCCCATCGCCCCCGATCTGGGAGACACCAGTTGCCAAGCTGGGAAGGCACAGGGGGACCCCCCTGCACTTTCCCCAACGGACCCAAAAGTGGATCGGAACTGCTTCTGGTCCACTTCTGGGTCTGCTGCCGAGTGTGCTGGGGAGCCCCCCGCACTTCTGTGGGACATGCAATGTGCCCCAGCATCACAAGCCACCTGCTACCTAGACGTATGTAGAAAAAAATATTTAAAGCTGTGTTTATGTCTGAATCGCTGAATCTTTCCAAATCTCTCCAAATCAATTTGGCGGGTTCCGATTTGATTTAGAGACATTTAAAGGGTCCTCTGATTTGATCTGGATTCAGATATTTGGCCACCGAATTGGGCCGTATCTCCTCCAAATTGAATCAGGGTCCAAAGCTTCACATAGCCCTAATCTATACTAGCTCCAGTCACACACACACACAAAAAATATAGCCAATCTCAGAGTGGCAGTAGGCACGCGCTAAAAAGCACGCTCAAGACTGTGAGCCTGAAACAGCATTAGGCCTGCTCCAGACACACATCAAACAGTGGCTATCTTACCTTATTTTTTGGTGTTCGGCACATGTGAAGGAGGAGGGAGTGGGTGGTGCTCCCTAGCATGGGTGGAGGCATTATATGTTCTTTCAGTTTGCATTTATCTGAAAGATGATGAATTCAACTCTACACATCGAAGTAGCAGATCTTGATTAAGGATATTAAGTCTACAGGCAATGAATTGTTTTCTGATTTTACTTGGAGACGCATCTCTTGAGGCACTTTTAAAGATTCAACTGTGTTGGACTGTCCAGAGCTGGTATTGTAAATGTTAAGTTCCAGCAGTGTTTCAGTATTCATCTGAACTTGAGCTTGTATTAAAACTCCATCTTATTCCTCACTATGAAATGTTTTCTTTGGCTATACTTTTTGGCAAAATGTCCCTAAGCCAGGGGCGGGCATTTCAGCTAGAGGGCTGGTTAACAAGTTTTGGTGAGCTGTCAAGGGCTTCATGACAATTGCCCTGCCCCCTGCTTGCCATATTGGGACCAGAAACCCTGACCTTTGCCACCAGAAGTTCCTCTCCTTGCCCCCAGAAATACTCTTTTTAGGAGGGGGGTTGCCATCTTAGAACCAGAAAAAAAGAAATCATATACTAGAAATCAAACACCGACTATAACATATTTTAATTTTATTACAAAAAATATTTGATGTGATATATGTGTCTGTGTACTGTATATAAAAGGGATTGCATAATAACTCAAAAATAAAGTCTCTCACTTTTATGTGTGTGTATGGTGGCATGTGGAGTGTAGTTGGGGTTGGGGTGGTGGGTGTGGGTGTGTGTGCATGGTAGGCTGTGGGTGTGGTGGGGTGTGCGGGGGAGTTTGTAAGGGGGTGTGGGTGTGTGTGGGGGCATAGGGTATATTAGGGTGTGTGTACCTGTCGGTGGGGGCAGGTTGTGGGTGTGAGGGAGGATGGGGGTGGGGGAAACCCCCACACACACCCCTGCATGGAGCAGCTTCCCGCTGCCGGCAGCAGCAACAGGTGGGGGGGGGCCTCAGGGTGCTCGTGCCTGGCACAGGCATTGGCACCTGGAGGGGCGCAGCTCTGGCCAGCACTGCATGTGCCTTCCCAGCTGCCTCTATCATGGGAGCTCCATGTGGCATGCCTGCATCTCCAACACTCGCACCAGGGAAGCCCCAGACTGGACTCCACAGGGAAGCAGGGGGCGAGGCTCCCTCCACTCCCAGTGGAGTCTGGATACCTGCACAGCAGGGGGCAGGGAAGGCAGCTGGCTGCAGCACGGGGCTTCTCCCAGCATGAGTGCGGGAGCTGCAGCACCCCCCACACAGCACTGGCTGGAGCTGTGCCCCTCCGGATGGCAGTGCCTGCACCGGGCATGAGCCCCCTGAGCCCCTTGCCTGCCTCTGCTGCTGGCAGTGGGGGCTTGCACCATGTGGGAGAGTGTGTGGAGGGCCCCTGCACCCCCTCCCCACCCTCCCGCACACCCATACCCTGCCCAGCTGAGCTCTGTGCTCCCACAGCCCCACTGAGCACAGGTTCCTTGCTGCGCTGTCCGCTTCTGCCCAGCTGCAGCTCCACCTCCCTTGCCCCAGCATGAGCTCCGCCGCTTCCCTACTTGCTACCCTGAGTGAGCTGGACATCCAGGAAGGCAAGCAGGTTCCCATAGGCCACTTGCAGCAAGAGCCACATCTAGAAGCTGCCTGCTGGATGGGCTGGGCCCTTCTGCCTAAGAGAGTGCAGCACAATTCATTGCGGGGTGCCACAGGCCGGATGGAAGTGCCTGGTCATATGGCCCACAGGCCATATTTTGTCCACCCCTGCCCTAAGCATTGAGGAGGAATGGCCACCAACATCATGCTGAATCAACCAATTCTAATATAAATCCTCTATTTGTGCATGTTCCTCCTTTTGAATAGCTCTTTCTTCTTCCTGCATTACTATAAAATTTGAGACCTGCTCTTAAGCTCTAAGCTCCTTGGACCTAAGCCTCTGAGGGCTAGATCTGGCATGCAGGCCATAGGTTGAGCACCGTTACTTTAATCCATCAGTTTTCTAATGGAGTCAACCATTTTAGATTCTTTATTTACTGACCATATCTCACAGTCCACATACCAATACTTACCTAATTTTCTTCAGTTTTTGACTAGTGCCTGCGATCCTATGAGAAGTTAGTAGTTTCTGTGAAATCTTTGCGTTCATTTTTATTCAGAGTCTTGCAGGACATGCACAACACTTTCTCTGAGAGTTATCTTTCCTTTTAACAAACAGTACTATATATTTCTGTTCTGAATCTGCGAACTACAATTCCCATAGTGCTATTCAGAAAAATACATAGCTTCAGTGATGTCAGTATCTTGTACTCAGTCTGAGTTGGGATTTGGTGGTTAGTTATTTTCCAGGTATGTGCCATATCTGTAGATGACAGGCTTTTGTAATAGCAAGCGGTAGATCAAAATATTTTCCACTTTCAATCTTTGGGGAAGTGGGTGAAATGGCCAATGGATTATAATGCAGACTATAAAAAGATCAAAGCTACAGCTCTCTACAACAGCATCATCCATTGAAAAGAAGAAAGAGCTCACGGGGAAAAATGTTCATGTAATATATAAGACATTAAAAATTCTGTTACATTACTCTTGCCACAAAGATTGTAATGAAAATGGGAAATGGCACAAACGTAACCCATTCTCATTACAATCGTTAGATTGTAATCTTGTGCTCTCCTTCTCAAGAGAATGCTAAATGAGATTTTTAAAATATGGAGAATAAAGAGCAAATAGAAACTAGAAAGCAAAAAAGGTGAAGTATGACTGTTCTTGCATTTTAGTGTTCTTTTTTTACAAGAAAAAGGGAGGATAACTAAAGATTTTTTTTTATTTCCCCTAAATGATCCTAACTTTCTCATCCCCACATACAAAACAAAACAGATAAACACCAATGACCAAAAAACCCTCAAAACTACAGTTTTTCCAACATTATGGATTTTTCTTGACAGATTAAAGTTTGAATGTTGCAGCTAGACCACCCAAGTTCAGATATTAAGTAAGGTAGGAGAATGAGATGATTCCAGAGACTGACAATAAACATCTGTAAACAACAGGTTTGGATCTAGCCCTGATTAGGTCATGACTGCAATATGTCATCATTTGGTGGCTGCTATGAAAAGAGATGTTGACTTTGGTCTAATTACGAGACATATATTCAGACTACCACCTCTGCAACCAGCATTAGTTGTTACCTGTGCTGCTCTCTGCAAAAGGCAAAGCATTAAATGAAAAAGTGTACTAATTTCTTAAATTACCTATAGGAGTGGGTATGTGGGGGAGGGTTTAGCAGCCAATATTCTCTATCTGGCCCATGATAGCATACTCTCCTCTGGAATATCCTGCTTTCTTACAAGCATAAAAAAATGTCTACCAACATGAAAATTGGTGTCAGAGGAAGGATTCCAACTCAGCAAAAAACAAGCACATACAGAGTTTTGTAGCCTTATTCTGACTGGAAGGTGGAGTTTACTAGGGCTGTGCGAAGCTTCAGGTGGTGATTTGATTCAGAGGAGATTCAGCCCAATTCAGTGGCCGAATCTCTGAATCCAAATCAAATCAGGGGACCAATTAAAAGATCCGAATTGATTCAAAGCTTTCCGAATCTTTGGAAAAGATTCAGAGAGCTTTGATGATTTGGACAGTCCCCGGTGGCTGCAGCAGGATGCTGCAGCCGGTCTTGAAGCTGGTAAGTAGGGGGCAGGGGAGGGGAGGCTGGGAGAGGGCAGAGGAGATCATGGGGGGACCCTTGCCAGGCCCAATCCCCTGCCTCCTCCCCCAGCCTCCCCATGGCTGCCCCACCAGCTCCCAGCCTTTTAAAGAAAAGCCCCGGTGCTCACTGGGTGCTGCCGGGCAGGGAGTGATCCCTGCTGCCCTCCACTGCCCCCCACTGCATGGGGGTTTCTGCATGAGCCCCTGACCCCCCCCATTCCCCCAGCACCCCACAGCTTCTCTGCCCACCATGGCTCCAGCCCTTTAAGAAATAAAAAAAATGGAGAAAAGCCCCAAGACTCCTGCAGAGTCTCCTGGCTCCTGCAGAGCTCTATATGTGGTGGGGGGCAGCTGGGATTGGCCCCCGCCAGCCAGGAATGGTGAGTCCGGGGGTTTTCTTGTGTTTTTTTTTCTTAAAGGGCTGGAGCTGCAGCAGGCAGGGGGGCCATGGTGGGACAGGGGCAGGGGGGGGGGGTGTTGTGGGGCTCATGCAGAGCCCCCCCATGCAGTGTGGGGCAGTGGGGGACAGTGGGGATTGCCCCCCACCTGGCAGCACCTGTTGAGTCAGGGGGTTTTTTCCCCAAGTGCTGGGAGCTGGGGCAAGCGCGGCAGCCATTGCCAGGGGTTGGGGGGGATGGGCCTGGCTGATTTGGCAATTTAGAGATTCGGCTGATTTGGCGAATCAGATTCAGCTGAATCAGTTTGGGGCACCGATTCAAATTACCAAATTGAATCACAGTCCCCCGAATTGGCCAAATCTGAATCTGAAGCAAATCCTAGCCGCTTCGCACAGGCCTACAGTTTACCTTGCCTCCTCAGTTTTCATGGCTCTTAAATAACCATTGGAAGCAAAAGACCACAAGTGGGGGAAATGGGGTTTTACCACGGGCCCCACATCCATCCGCTCTGACCTAGACCTCTGAATCTTCGTAAGCATCTGTGGTTCCAGGACGCTCATAGGACCCCCAGAAGAGAAGAAGAGCTAGCAAGATAGTAAATCACTCTTCTGGGAGGACAGGAAAGATTTTTGAAGAGAAACTCTGCTAAGTGCAAGGGTTTAGGGGATGGAACACTTCCCTGTGGATAAGATACTGAGCTCTGACACAACTCTATGTGACTTACGTAAGTCACTTTCAAAGACCTGTTCAGTCTTTACTACAAGTACTAGAGAATGGAACTCCATAGTGAATATCCTTAATAACACTTAGTAGCTTTATATTAAAGGCCCATAAAAATAGAAAAGAATGGGAAAAAATACTGTTTTCCTGGGTTTACATGGGAATAAACTTTTGATGGTGGTTAATTTTGCAACAACACCATTAATTTAAAAGCCAAACATTTCCACTGTCCCATGTAAATGCTGAAGGTGATATTTTCATTGATTTGGCTAACTATGGCTGTACATTTTATTTAAAGAAATAAAGCTAATATTATACACAATGGATATTCAAAGAGCATCACAAAAAATCCTGTTTCGTCTGTGACTTCAAAATGACCAGTAGATCATTTTACAATTTGTTTTTAAAAAACTAGAAACCTGAAATGACTGCATTTTGGGAAGTTACACCCCCCTGCAAATTTTTGTAGGTACTTTAAAAATGCCTCAAAATTTGGAATCTGAAAATAATTGCTGATGAACGTATCTTTTCAACTACCAAGAGCTTTCAGGCTGTTGGCAAAAGCCTGCATTATGCCTGGATGTATTGTATCTAGCCTGTGATAAATGGAGGATGTTAAATTTTCTGAGCACTCAGTCCCTCTACCTCTAGAACCCAGAAAAATTAAAAATAAAATTTTAATTCCAAAGCTTAAAAATAATTTAGAGTTTCTGCTATAGTGCTGTAATAAGTAGATCTAATTTAACCAGTCAGCAGTTCCTTCCATTGGACATTAATTTTTTAAAGTCTGCTAGTTAATCAACCTGTTTTATGGTAAAATGTGTTTTTATACCAAAACTCCTCATTATTTCTTTTTTATTTTTCTGTTAAGTGTCTAGGATAAATGAAAATAGCTCCCAAATATAAAAGAATCAATTAATGTTTCAATAGAGGAAAAAAATCATTCCCCAAATGAATAACTTTTGTTCAGTGCTACAGACTGTTTCTCTTGCAGCTGTCTTTGGAGAATGTTCTGTCGGTGCCACCTGTTTACTAGACTGATCTTTATAGTGTAATACAAGGGCAGGAAATTAGGAAATCTCAAGCCTTGGCTTTCCAATTACAAGCAGCCATGAGCTCTTTCTGTGTTAGAAGTATAGTCCCAAGAGGTCTGGGAGACAATACATATTCTAGAAGACAATGAATGACACAGGTTTTAAATAAGAAGCTCTTTATTTACAGGTGAAAAATAGAAACATAAGCCACAAAGTCCAACATTTGGTCTTTATCCAGGCTGGCCCTTCTTTACCTCTCTCTGTGGCCACATCTGACCAATCTTAGGAATTAGGGGTGTTCAGATGTTATGTTCTGGTTCAGGCCTACCTAACTGATATATTATAAAAACAAACCACTTATTATAATGTTTACAGGCAAAAGTAAAAGGATGGACTGTGATGGTATAACTAAAACAGCTAAGTGACCTGAGTTCTAGCCTGTAGTTGTGCTGGGGAACACTTTGGGGGGCCCAGAGTGAGCATGTGTTGATGTAAGTAGGTGCTGTATAAAGTTGAATGAGTAGGACAACTGGATGCCCTTGTCATCCCAGTAGAAGGTGGTAGTCTGGGGCTAGATCTTGAGCCAGAAGCTTGACTCTTGAGAAGCTATGCCAGGGTTAGCTTCAGAGGGTCCTGAAGGAGAGAGACTGAATAAGGCTTCTTGCTTTGGCATGTCCCACTGTAAAACTTCCCCTGGCAGGGGTGTGATCCATGATAGATGGCCAAAATCTTACACTATAATCCTGGATCCTTAGTTGTTTCCTGTGAAAGCTCTCTAAGGCCAGATATACAGGTGCTAGGGGAAAAAAATTCTTGTTTTCTCCACACCTACAGAAGTAGATGAAAAAAGAACAGATCAGTATTTTATAGTTATAAAAAAAATTGTATTCTTGAGTAAGCCCACAACCATGTTTCTTCCTCTCTGCTCAAGGCTGTTTCTGATGTGTGTGTCTTCCTCTTAATGATGTACTCAGTGTGGTGAACACCGAACACATTTCTCCAATAGCATCCACACCACCTTTCTCCATCACTAATTACCCATCCTTCTGCATTACCAGATCTGACTGATGCAATTTCTCATACATCCATGGTGTTACCAAACTTAATTGCTTTCTAACCTGCATTTTCTCAAAAAATCTTATTTTATTTTCCTATCCATTTAATTGCTAAAATCATTGTCAGTATGTTGGTCATTTTTCACCTCGGTTTCTGCAATCTCTTCATTTTTGGCCTCTCTTACTCCATCACCCGACTGTTCTCCAGCATGAAGCTCAAGAACTAACTAAATTTTCACTTGACAAAATGTTGTCGCCCCCTCTTCTTTTCAGACAGCCACTCATTTTGTAATGTCTCATGGCAGGTGTCATGTCTTCTTTTATGTAAAAAACTCCCTGGTACATTACAGGTAGTCAATAAATAAATATAATAAATGGGCATGAACTGGCCATGAATAAATTGGCAAATGAGGCTCTATGAGAGCCCTTCAAGAGCAGAAGTGAGAGCAAAATCCTAACTTGATTTAAGATGGAGCTTGATAAATTCATGGAAGGACTTATAAGATATAATGACTTGTAATATTGGTGGTTGGTCTTGATGACCCAGGAGGTTCTTTTAAATTTCCTGGGGAGGTGAAAGACTTTAAGTTTATTCTTTTAGCACTTCCCTTTCTTTCTTACTTACATTTGCAGTTCTGCAAATAAAGTATATTTGTTTTCCCTGTCTAGTCTTCACTGGGTAATCTCTCCTTTCTACAAATACACTCACGCTTTAGGTGTCTCAGCTACTGTATAATTGCAATCACCCCTAGCCATTTTAATAGGTCTCTTGTATCACTCTGAAAGAACTATTCTGTATGCAACATCAGATGAAAGGACCTAAAACAAGTGCATGCTCTCTGCCATGTTTGAAGAAAAACAGCAATTCTTTGGTGACATTTGAGAGCTTTCATTATCTCAGCACAAGAATCTCTGGGGCACACTCTGGTCTCTTAACATGTCCTCGTTTAACGACATTCCTTACCTTTAGCTGTCTATGCTCAGCTAACCAAGTGGTGGCAGAGATGTGTATAGTCAATCTTAAATCATTCTGATTTTCCCAAGTCCCTCTGCAGTTTTTTGATGGAACATATGGCAATGTTATATCTATTTGAAAAAGCCTTTGCATCATATGTTTATACAACTGCTCACCATCCCAAGACAAAAATTCTTTCCCTGTTATTGCCCATTTGCTGACTAAAGAAATTATCCTCTTCATGTATTCTGGTACTTTACCTTGATACCTTACATGTTTAATTATGTAGCCCTCAATCCATAATCCATATGATTCACTTGCTATATAAAATGACTGGTGTTATTTCTATCAGTTTTAACCCTTGCCCTTCCTTTCCCCATTGCCTTTCTTTGTCTTTCTTTATGCACTGTTTTTGTTCATTTGGGACAATCCTGCACCCCCGATACCTCCCATTTCCCATGGCAAAACTCCCATTGACTTTGGTGGTGAAGGACTTGACTCCTAAAACAAAGGGCATTCAAGGTAAGGTACTTTTAAAAACTTCCAGTAATATACCATACAAAATAATGTCACTCATTGAATAAGATGATTCTGTAGCCAGGGCAGCAGAGGAAGCAGGAACTCTGGACTCTTTCCGGGCTCTCTGTAGCTTTCTTCTGTAGCAAGTGACTTAGAGATTAATCCAACTTCCCTTGAAGCCAGTGGGCAGTCATTCATGTGAATAGGAGGAGGGCTGAGCCCACAATTTTTACATTCTCCTGTATCTGAGGTGGAGGGGGAGATTGGATTTTGGGTCTACATTTATTCATGGTTGTGAGACCCTCAGTTGCCATAGGGATAAGAACTACAGAATACAATGAAAAGAAGAAAATATACCATTTATAAAACAGATATGGTGCTGCTGGTGGCCATTTTGCTTCTCTAAAATCCAGTCACAGTGATTACAACACTTTTTCTGCTTCCCACCTCTCACCCCTTAGGGCTTAATTGTAACTTCATGATCTGCCCTGGGAAAGAGGCTGCACAAAGCTGCACTATCCCAGGAGTAGGCCAGCGAATGAATCAGGGCTAGGAATGTGACAGTTCCTCACCCGGTATGTTTTCTGTTGCTCAGGTAAATTACTTGTATCCGTGCTGAGCAGTTTGTTTCCCCACTGGGTGCCCAGCCAGTTATTCTGGCCCAGGAGTAGTGGGGATGAAACTTGGGCTCCTGCTACAGCCTACCTCCAAGGGTGGATCCAGAGGGGATGCAGTGACATGGATACATCCTTCTTTCAGATCACAATGTGGGAGCAGAAGCCAGAGACTTTAACAAAAGTCCCAAAAGCAGGCAAGAATCTCTCCTGTGCGGGCCGGGAGCGGTCCGAGGCCCTTTTTCCGCGTGGCGGGCTGTGGCCAGCAACCCGGACACGCCGGGTCAGGGAAGGCAGGCGGCACGCTAGAATTAGGCACGGACGCTTAATGGTTGATTTAAGATTGTTTACTTACACCGTAGATGGTCGTGGTCCAGGCTGGAAAACTTCCAGGAAAACTTTGCTTAAGTCCCAGTTTAAGGACTCGGACAGAGCTCTGGATTCACTCACACAAAGTTTGCTAGGCTCCGTGGAACTTGTGCGCAGGGAAGGGTACATCGAGGATTAGGCGGCGACGGGGTGAGGCGAGAGGCTGATCAGACCCCTATAGCCTTCTTGAAATACACACTTGGTCCAATAGGCTCCGCAGCACTTAGAGATCTTCACGAGATGTGAAGTCTCCTCCTCCTGATGTTCGTGGAGTCCTCCAACTTGGGCGGAAACCACTCAAACCTCTTATACGGCTAGCAAGCCAATCGCTAGCCGCCACGTAGGAAGAATTTAGAACTGACCAATAGTGGGGCACAAATTTGAATACAAATGGCGGGAACTCCTTGCAACGTGCATTTCTGTGTTGCAACGAAGAAATGCACCCTGCAAACAAAGCTACAAGTGGCGGGAAATAATTCAGCAGTGCCGAAGCGCACACAAACAAAAAATCACACCCTTGGGTTGTGACATCTCCAACCTTTTCCACCCCCCCCTCCACCTTTCCCTTCCCATTCCCCCACTGCCCCACCTGCCACTGCTGTTCTCCCCAGCTGATCTGGGAACAGGGTGAGGGTTCCAGCTGGGAACAGTGGCAGCAGCAGTAGATCAGGTGCATTCCTCCTCTTTGCTTGGTCCCCAGGTGTTCCCAGCCACCCCAGGAACAAACATGATCCAGGAGAATCCACCTGCCATTGCTGTTGCTGTCCTCTTGTGAAATAAATTGGGAAGCATATAGAATGAGGGGCTCCAGAGCCACTGCAGCAGGGGTCAGCATGGGACATCAGTGGAGGTGGCAGGTGGGTTCCCTCATCCTGTACTTGCCCCAAGCTGGCAGGGAACACCCAGGGGAAATGGGGAGACGGGGGACCCATCTGCTGCTTCTGCTGTTCCCAGCTGGAGCAGAGCTGGAATAGCTCTTGAGCACACTCTCTCTGCTTCTGGATCAGCTGTGGATAGTGGGGACAGCAACAACAGCAGGCAGTGGAGGGAAATAGGATGGGGAGGGGACTTGCTGCTGAGTATGGAGGGAAAGGCAGGGGATGCTAAGAGTAGGGGAGAGAGGGCTGGGAGGACAGGATTCTTACCTGATTTTCCCTTACACTGCTGCTTCTGCAGTGTGATTTGTCTGCCCCAGCGTGACGGGAGCTGGGATGCAACTGTCCCTGCAACACTGGTTGCTGCTGCTTCACTCCCCTTCACAAGACCCTGGATCCATCCATGCCTACCTCTCTCCTATTCCTCCCAGCCTACTTACTCACAGAAGGGAGTATGAGCCAAGCAGCTCCTTCCCTCAAAATGTGAATGGTGCTGCACAGGGGACTTGCTTCTCCTTATCACCCTGTGCAGCTGAGCAAGCTATGTGACAATCCAACTCAAAACGATTAAATATGTGGAACTCATTCTCCCGTTGTAGAAATAGAGTTGCCTCTGAAGGGAAATGCAGCAGATGTTTAACATTACACAGCAGTGCTTGAAAACAGTGTAAGGACTGATCTTCCAAGGCACTTAGGGCTGTTTTTCTGATAGGCCCTTAGACTCTCTGAGGAGCAGGTCTAAAGTAGGAACGTGAAAGAGAATACTGTGCCCAATTGATGTTCTGGGGCAGATTTTAAGATGGGACAATAAAATTACCTGGACTGGAATCTGGCAAGGACAAAAGGGTTAATCTCTCTCTCCTGGAAAAAAAAATAGGATGGCATTCTTAATGTCAGTTTAGATCCCAATCCTGGAAACTGCTGTGCATGGGTGGATTCCTGCCCCTGTAAATTAGCTCACTCAGTATTGGGCCTGCTAAGTCTGCCAAAATGCTTGATAGTGCCAGGATGTTAATGAAAGTTACTCTTCCCTTTAGAGTTGATACACAGTGTTTTACTCTTCCTAATATTTGGGATGTAACATTATCCAGCTTCTCCTAATTGTTTTGATGGTCTTTCTGGAAAAAGTGACTTGCAACCGCTTTTTGCTTCTCCTGAATTATTTACAGGTGGAAAATATTTTTCATGCTGGAACCTACCCAAAAGGCACTAGATTTTATGTAGACTAAGTGAGGTAAGGCCTAGAAAACTTTTTGGTAATTTGCTGCAACTCAGAACATCCAGGCTTACAACCATCCATTAAAACTCCATCACACAATGTCTACAGCAAAAACACTATTATCTTGGCTGCTGTCTGTAATGCGATCTCCTATACACTGTAACCACTAGCTGAAGTAGAAATGTGCTGAGTGATTAACGTATTGCACTAGTATACTGTTTTTAATAATATAGGTTTACAGTCTAGTAATTAATAAGACAGACTGGACAGTTACGTAAGTAGCACAGTCTGTTTTCTTAAACAGAAGAACTGCTTCTGACAAAATCAGCAAAACAGAAGGAGAGCAGGAGTAGGTGAATCTATAACCTAACTTTTTTGATGGGCTAACACTGGCTTGGGGTTTGAGTATGGCACAAAAATCAATAGCAATTCTATTAAATTCAAAGTTCACTGGATACCTCTGTAGACTAGCATATGAAGAGTGTGTTGCCTCCCACTGACCAGTCTACAGCAAAGGGAAGGTGCTTACTGCTACCATTACCTAGACCAAATGAAGGCTTTCTTTAGATCTAGCAGGAGAGGGATGCATTGTTGAAGCTCCAGACCTGAGTTATATTTCCACTTCTTGCTCAGTTGGCATGTGTGAGCCCCAACTTCAAACCTACTCTGCCTGATTCAGAGTAAGAATTAAAACGAAGGTTGCCCATGCCTGGTGTCTATCACTAAGGCTGCAGAGTCCTTTTCACATTCTTTCTTTGGTTTAACAAATACTTGGCTCATGCAGAGTAGAACAGCTTCAACAGGAAAGTTTCAGAGAAACCTACTTCTGAATGCCTTATTGCAGAGTTGTTAGGATTTCTGCTTGATATGTGTAAAGTGTCTTCTCAGTTAAAAATGGGAATTGATCTTGTGTGTTCCAAAACCTCTGTGAATGTCTTCACTACTGACCTAGGGAATAAAAGCTGAGCATCCATCAGCTCCTCCTCCAGCATGGGAAGGGTGCCTAAGACAAGTCTTTTTCCAATTACATTGTTCTTGTTAATGAAGCTTAGGATGGAAACAAAATGCTTTTTTCCCCCCCAAGAAGAATAAAATGTTGTGTTTTGACCTGAAAAAAAAATTGTTTGACCCAAACTATTTAATTTTTTTTTTAATTATAATCATAGAATCATAGAAAATAAGGCTTGGAAGGAACGTCAGGAGGTCATCTAGTCCACCCCCCTGCTCAAAGCAATTTATTCATATTTTCTTGCATCTGATAGCAACCACATTAAAGGCTTCATAGCAATTACTCATATAGCCCTACCTCTGGCTACTCTCCCCTAGCCACAATGGCATTTCTCAGTACCTGAAGGTGAGTAGATATGTACATTCCTGTGTATACAATAAGTAAGTGCCTTCCAGCTGCCAACATTTAATTGCGCTCACATCCACTTCATTTTTCTGTCATTTACATCAGAGGCAATGTTTTGGAAGAATGGACATTTCAGAATATTATACTGAGGTGGGACAGATACCATGAAGTTAGTGTTAGTGGGGCAGAAGATATTGGCTGTATCTCTATATTCCTGGTTTAGTGGGTAAATTCCTTATGGACACTTAAATCACTGGACAGGTGTATTTAATGCAAATTATGGCTAGAGATAAGAAGTCTTATTGCCACCTGGAGAAAATGGTGTATATTGTCTTGTACTGGTTCAAGAAAACAAATAAGGAAAAATGTCCAATGGGAGAAACAGATTCTCAGTGGATCAAAGAACTGGCAGACTTTGGTACTGAGCCAGCTGAGTTCCCACGTGGAAGAGGGGTAAAAGGCAAGCCATTTACAGGCCATTGAGGTAGTGTTCCACTATTTCTTTAACCTCAGCACAAGAAGGAGGTGATATGGTCAGCATCATGTTCTAGTGACCTTCACCCCCAAGTTACCAAGTAGTTCCTGGTAAACATCGAATAGGAGGCTGGGTGGGAGGCTGGGTATGCCTTAGGATCACACTGGAAGTGGAAACAATGAGCAGAAACCCACCAACCTCACATTAGGTTGAACCCAGGTCTTTCCACTGTAAAGCTAGTTGCCCTACCAATTAAGCTACATGGCTCCTTGGAAAAGGGGTAGTACCTGGTAAATTTTGCACGTGTAAACTATTTATTGTTGTGTTTCCTCTGCAATGTTTCTGGCCCCAAAGAGTGTCACATTTTGTGAAAGCTAGCTGATTCTCATATTCTCATGAGGGTGTACAGAACAGCAAATGGGGAATTTAACTTCAGACCTCCTGGGGTTGTTAGAGTGGATTTCAATGGGATGTACACCTGGTCTGAAGGGACAGGAGCATGAACCAGTTTCTGCTTGAGAAAGATGATAGTTAAAAGCCTGCAAACTGAGTTGGATGCCACTGAGGTGACTATGAAGAGATCAAAGGTACATTTAACCATGGAACTGAGACTGTCATCTGTGCTTATATTGCAACTGGTTGTGTGTATCTGAATCACAGAGAACAGGAGTTAGCCACGGTGATCAACAGAAGGGTAATTCTCACATACCTTTACCCACTCAGATTATCTGGCTTTGGATACTGAGTATGAGGTACAATTTGCCCCAACACTATTGTAGAAATGCAGTAGTGCATGTCAGAATTACTTCTACTATGTGCTGAACTGAGCCTAATGCAAGTTTTGCCTGTGGAAAATGTAATAGAAAGCCAGACTGTAGTGCTTTTATCTGCTGTGCAGATCAGAAAGGAGAATTTTCCTCAACATTATTCCCATTTCTACTGCAGCAATGTCTCAATATTATGATTCAGCCAATGAATCATAGTGCAGTGTTTATTTATAAAGTTTTATGAGGCCTCATACAAAAGTGTCTTTAAATGTTTTATAAAATATATGGGTTAATCATCTGACCTTGCAAACTTCTTGGTAGAAGTTGTATTGCATTAGCTAATGCATTACAGTGTCTTATTGGAGCTGTGTAAAACATTTTACATGAAAAGCAAAGCTGTCATGTTTGTAGCTTTTTCTAACTTTGCAATGAAAATTAAAAATATATTTTTTCCCCCAGCACAAAACAAGCTCAAGCCACAAATTTGATGGCCTTGCGTTATGTACAAAGCAGTTTGTGCAGCTTCAATTGGTATGTGCAGTTCTCTGCTGTAATCTCAAAACAGATCTTTTATCATCTCAGGTATTCTAGCATTGACCTGAAAATAAAAAGTGTCCCACATTGTCAGAGTGAAACCCAGTGTCTCAGCATGTCTTGCTTCTATTGTTGAAGTGTGAAGAGAAAAAAAACAAAACCTCAGAATAGGAAGTGACCAAGAAGAAGAAAGAAGTCCCAAAAATATACAAAAACATAACAAGGTGCAGTAGATTAAAAAAAATACTTTGTACAGGCAAGGCCACAAAGGTTCCTATATAAAAGGAAAAGAGCTACATAAGTAACAAGAATTAATTTCATATGTTTTGCTGGACCAGATTCTTGTCCTGTTGAAATCAGTGGGCAAATGCACACTGACTGTGACAGAACAAGGCTTTGGACTTTGATACATTTGAGCAGATTTCCACAGCAAATGAGCTACGCTGGGGGGAAAAGAACAGAAGTGGAAATATATAGTATTGTGGAAAGGTAGGGCCAGTATTTTGCTTAGGGGCATGTGCAGGGCCCCATAGGGATCTTTTGGAGGACTATGCCTCAACTCTTTTATGGCTCCCAGGCATATAACAGGAACAGCCAAGGTCATAGTATGATTTAGGGTAGAACATTCACATCTACATCTGGGTAATAAGCAGAAGGGAATGAACTGTTGCTGAGTCCCTTTCTTACCCCTTTGGAATAGATTACATGTGTAGGCATAGTCCCTAAAGTAGCTGGAGTAGTCCCTGCTTTCCTAAGTGCATGGATTGTGGTTAGGTCCACCATAGGCAAGATAGAGACATTAAAATGTTCTTTGTTCTGTGCCTTCGTGCATTCTGCAGGAGCCAGAAATAATTTGGCCTATAAGGTACCAGTGTCACTATGAAGTTCAGATTCTAAAACAGCATCTTTTTCAAAACTGCTGAACTCTCAACAGATTCCAGTGGCATTAGGCAGAGCTGTCAGGTACTCAGGGGTTTTGAAAAAACAAGTAGGTGACTAAGTATCACTTTTGGAGCCCAACTTTAGGCTCCTGCATGTGAAAACCTTTTCCTAAATATGTATAATTGCTAAAACCTTATTTACACCTACAGTTTGTTGTAGGTTAATTTGAGGTACTACATAATAGTAAGTACTTTGCACCCACAAATGTTTTCTTCCTTTCTTTGTTCTTTTCTTTGTGAATCACTTGACATTTTATCATGTTATTCAACCCACTTTGAAAACAAGGCATGCGGGATGAATTTACACTCAATAAATAGGTGTGAGTGCAACCCTACTGCTGCACATCTGCCAAGACTTCCTCCTGCTATCCCATACTGCTTTGCAGATAGCTGCATTGTCCTGTCTTTCTACCTGTGTGCTTTCTACTGCTCCAGGGTCTTCCTGACCAGATGGCACCTTCCTGTTTAACTGCCAGCACACAGCCAGATGCTGTCCTTTGTGATTTCGTCTCATGAGGAGTTTATGTACTTGTGTTATAGTCCTGATTATTGAGCAGTCATGCCTCATGCTTCAGTGTGGTCCCATGCTGAGGTCCTGGATCGTATTGCCCTCAAGGGAGAGAAGCATATGTAGGCCTATCTGGAAAGAAAGTCTGCAAATGGGTATCAGTGAATGCAGTATTGGGGGCACAGCTAGGCCAAAGCCAATACTGCAGTAAGGGACAGAGGCATTGGCTGAGCTGTAAGATAAGGGGGCGGGGGGGACACAATAATAGGACCTCTGGGATTGTTGCCAGAGTCTGCAGATACTGTGACCAGTTAGTTGAGGCACATAATCATGATCAATCCCACTGCTAAACCACTGCATTTGGTGGATTCCTTGATTAATCCTTAACTTCAGAATATTATCAACTAGGTAGACTCCAAGATAGAGACTCAGTCCCAGAGTTTCAGAAGCCAGTCTGAATCAGAGCTGAGACCCAACACAGGGTGGGCATCTATTCCAGCAAGTAATGTCTGCTGTATATTACAACTGAACTACACAGTGGAATTATCCACTTACTTTGGAGCATTGTAGTGGTGCTGAGCAAAATGTGGCCTTGCTGTGGAGAATGTATGTTTTTTATCTTTAAGTGTCCAAACACATATAATGTGTTATCTCCACCTAATCCTATCCCTCAAGTTGGCAGTACCGTATAGGTTAACAAGGGGGCATTTGTAATGCAGGCAATTTTTATATAGCAGTAAATTCAGAAAAAAAAATTAAAACCCTGCAAGCCGGTAGAAGCAATATAAGTAGCTCCTGATTTTGTACTGCTCTCAGTTATGAACCTAGATGAAGTATTATGAGGACATGTCCCATATCTAGCTTGTCTCTGATGTCCCTCCTCCTGCCCACCAGCACACCAGCCACCTGTAGAACCAGAGAGGAAACAGCACCTTATTTAGCTAGCTCTCCCCTAACACCTACAGCCCATCAGGCATTTATTAACTTTTTCATTGAACTGTCACAACAATCACAACCTGGGTCATGTGACATCCTACCACAGGATCCCATGTAAATGTGAGAAGCTGGTAAAAAGTTTATCCCTTTTCAAGCTGGAAAAAGCCTATGGGAATGGAATTTTAAAGCCAAGGAAAAACAACGTTTTATGGCACAGAGACCACAAATAACTTTGGCATTTTTTATGGAGGCACAAATGCTGAGCAAAGAGACATTTGTTGTGCCATATCAAACCAAAACCAGTAGCACATCAAAAGGTTGTAATAGACTCTGCTGCTTTATTGAGGTCCATGTCTAGTACCTCTATGGTGAAAGAGTACAAGGAGCCTGAGCTGCTTGCACTCTCCTGTATCCCTGAGCAGGTGCTTTGGGGGTGTGAGAGCCCTTCATGCCCTTGGAGCACCTGCCCCCTTTCCCCACTTAAAGGGAGGTACTCTGGGGAATCCTAGGGTGCCTCTCCATAAAGTAGAAGTTGGTATTCCTCTTTCAGCCAGACTCATCCCCCATGACTGCAGGGGAGTGGGTTTCGCTTGGTGAGGAAAAGCCCTGCTCAGTCAGGATCAGGCCCCTCAAGCTCCTACAGGGATCTCCCCTTTGCACTTGCAGGTGCACTTAGAGAAATCCCCTACAGAGGTAATGCCCTGTGTGCCTGCAAACATGGAGGAGGGAAGGAGCTGTTTGGGGGATTCCCCAGCTCTCCAATATGATGGTGGGTCTGCAAGTAGGGGTTTCCCTCCACTTGCAGATGCACCTCAAGTCAGGGCACAGCACCCAGGGATGTCTGTAGATGTCCCTGAAGTGCGATCAATTGTGCTGCAGCATATTGTGGCACAGCTGGTCTCACTCCACCAAATACATCTATTTCCAGCCTTGTCCTCTCTGTCTCTCTCTCCCATAGCACCAACAGGAAAAAAAAGAGGAGTAAAAGAGGGAAAAAAGAAATACTAGGATATCATAGACACGGTAACTGTGATAACAGATAAGCTAACAACCACCCCGGTGCACACTGGAAGTACAAACTTGTCTGCATCAAGCAGTTGTTGTAATGGCTTTCAATTTTACGTGGCAGTATGTATGTTCAATACCTTTTTAGTTCTCTCAACATTCAACATAGTATATTCATTGATATTTATTAAAGTAATTGAAGATGTCTAGGTACAAGTTTTAAGTCTTGTACAACTCATTGAAATGTTCAGCACCACTCCCATAAACTCCAGACATGGACTATGATAAATTCCTGCACACACAATAGTAAATGTTCCCACGGAAAATATAATAAAATGGGATCATGATAAAATTCTTGTACCACTACCAATCACACATACACCCACAAAAGACACGTGCAATAATCCTGTCTGTTGCTTTGTACAAAAAACACACGTTCTTCACAAAATGGCTCCAAGACTTGTCATAAGAGCACAGTTCATCCTTAACACAGAGCTCTAGGAGTCATCCTTTAGAAGTTTCTTAGAAAATTCAAAACATTCAGCAAGTCTGCTCACCACCTTCTGACACCAATGCACAAGGTTCTCTCTATCATATTTGGAAAAATTGTACAGCAATTAGCTACCAAACAAGGCAAAAAGTTCTGATAAGCATCCAGACTTAAAACCAGGGTCCTCCATCTATCTTTCAACATCCCCAAATACACATGACACTATCAACCTACAGCAACAAATTGTACTTAAGCAGTTCCTTTTTCACTAATAGACTTCTTTCCTGACACCCAGAAAATATTGTGAAACTTTCCCCTGTGCCTTGCAGCACCATGAAGAAATATCCCTTTCTGTTGGTGAACCATAAAGATCTTGGGCCAGTAGCCCCAACCAAGGCTATTTGGGAACCCCAACTAGGCAAACCCACGTGCATTGCACAGCCTTAGGAACTGAGAGGACAATCACCTTCCTGACAGCCACTCACACTTCCATCACAATGTCTGATTTAACAACATAGAATGAACAATTATCAACTGATCCGTAGCAGTTGGGCAGTGTCACAGAACCAAAGGGCTCTGATCAAGGTGCGCCCAATAGATGCTCCTGTAGCAAACCCTCAGAAAAGTAACTAATGGGAAATTATGAACAGGCTGGAAAAGCATGTTTGGTTACTGCTAGTTTCCAGAGACTGATATTGTTAATGTTGTCGGGTAGAAAAACATTCAGAAAACTGTGCATGTATCAAAAGATGTGTGCAATAGTGAGTGCTTATATAACAAATCAGTGTCAGGGTGAAACTGAGGAGTCTAAGGTATCTGAACAGAACAGATTTGACTGGTATATCCTCAACAGACCTTCTAATGGGTGGAAAGGTTTTTTGCTGTATTTGCATGCTATTGACAAGAATACTGATTAAAATGCTGATTATTTTCAATAAAGGTTGGATTAGACCTGGTTTGTGAACTCATTTTTGAACAAGTCCTTTTTTCTCAGAAAGACAGACTCATAGCAGGGATAAGACATTTCCAGATTGCCGCTGCATACAACTAAATATATTTGCAGTGGCTGTTTATATTCCTCACTATGAGGATTACAATTTCCACTAATGTTTCCTCTCTACTGCTTCACATAACAAAGTCTAGGTCTCAAAAATCTAATGAATGATAGGAGAAAACAAGAGGGATCATGGACATTAAGTGATTAAACCCCCAAATGCCACCATTCTATTGTCTTTTGATGACTGTCCCATAATATGCAGCACAAAGAATCTCAGAATGCATATAGTACAGGACAAATGCATTATGGCTTGTTTGACCATATCACCGAGCTCTTATTTCAAAACACCACATTGACATGTAGCCACAACGATACAAACAAAAGAGTTTAGTCAAAGGATAATGTGGTTTGAAAGCACTACTTATGCAATAGTTGTTGTAATCACTTAGCATAGATCTGTGAAGCTGGTGATGTGCTTCACATTCCCTAAGTGCCAACTTGGTGGGAAGACTGTAAAAGTTTACCCTATCTGAAGGAAGATGAAGAAATAGTTTGGAACAATATAAAGTATATAATCAAGAGTAATTGCATAGCATTTAAAAGGAGTAAATGTCAACAGAAATTAGGGAAGGGAAAGAAGAAAGACTTCCTGAAAGTGAGAAGTACTAGGCTGCAGAATAATATCTCAAACTTTCATTATCTGAGTTATTTATTTTGGAATCTACTGAGCCCAAGCAAAACTACTGTAGGGTATTGGATGATCTAAAAGAAGTTTCCAACTATAACTGAGGAACTGCATTTTGGAGTATCCTGTGTTGTTATAAATTCTAAACCCAGCTCTGTCCCTGGGCATAGATTCATAGATGTTTGGGTCAGAAGGAACCTCAGTAGATCATCGAATCCAATCCCCTGCCCTGGGCAGGAAAGAGCACTGGGGTTAGCTGACCCCAGCCAGATGCATGTCTAGCCTTCTCTTAAAGACCCCCAAGACAGGGGAGAGCATCATGTCTACAAAGTAAATAGAAGTGTGAGTACAGCTATGATAGGCCTGCCTGTGGTAGCTTTAATCTACTTAGCACAGGTAATAAGAAAAGGTGGCATGGACATTAGTGTGGGCTGATGGCTAGGAAATGATATTTAGAGGTTTGCTTTTAGGAACTGGCTTATAGATAAAGTAGATATTGCACTAGAACAATGGTACAGGGGAAAGGCAAGGGTTAATTGGTTTCTAAAAGCCTGTTTGTGACAAAGTTTCCTTCAAGGGCCACTGTGTCTGGAAACAGCAGACAAACAGACTGGGAAATTGAAGACATATACCACCATATTCCATAACATGAGATAAGCTTGCCATTTTGAAGCCAAGTCATAGTGACCAATTACAGAGTCCCTGGGATTTCTGGTTTTGGTGGATGGACCAAATTTGGAGGCCAGGGCATGCCCAAATTAAGACACCAGTAAATGCCCAAATTAAGATGTGTGCATTTGATGGGTTTGTTGAAATAAAGGAATATGCTGGCAGAACAGAATGTGGGCAATATAACAACCAAAGAGAAGCCAATCAATGGTACCTGGAGATGAAGAGTCATTGGAGGAGGAAAAGAATACAAAAGGCGGGATTTCAGAGCAGCAAAAGGTTCCTGAGGGAGAGGAGGGGGATCCCTAGGCCACCATAGACAGAGGGCACACAACCCCTCTATCCCCTCTATCGGGCACTGGTCAGACCGCAGTTGGAGTACTGCGTGCAATTCTGGGCGCCGCACTTCAAGAGGGATGCGGATAACCTGGAGAGGGTCCAGAGAAGGGCCACTCGTATGGTTAAGGGCCTACAGACCAAG
>NW_005841855.1:1331081-1403241 GCF_000455745.1 Alligator sinensis | reverse complement strand
TTTCCTGCCTATGCAGGGGGTCGGACTCGATGATCTATTGAGGTTCCTTCCGACCCTAACATCTATGAATCTATAAAACCAGCCCATCTCACCCACCCCACTGTGGAGGGTGGGCCTCAGCCCTCAACTTCCAAGACTGCTGATATTTAAGCAAGAACCATAGAGTGATGCTTGCATGCTGACCAGATGTACCTTTCCTCTGTGAACCTTGGGACCTGTAGATATAGAATCAGAGGGTGTTATTTTTCTTGCCTTGCCTGCATTATTTTTATCTGCTATCACTGTGTGTCAATAAAATTTGCTTATTATCAAGTGGAGGCATGGTTCGTCTGAGGGTTTGGATCTGCCCAGAACAAGGTATCTGAGCATAAATCCAGCGCCAACATGAGCTAGTATCCAAAGTAGCATACCCAGCCTGCTTGGAAGTCCTGAGCCATCATGTATTCACTGCAATTTGCATACATTCAAGCTATATCAAACCTTTAATTGGCAGGGGTCATCACAGGGCCCCTGGCATGGCTTTACGAGCACTCATGGTGCTCTGGCCAGGTGCCAGAAGACTAGAAATAGGCCAATGTAGTCCCCATTTTCAAAAAAGGGAGGAGGGAGGATACCTGCAACTATAGGCCCGTTAGTCTTACTTTGGTCCTGGGGAAGCTCTTTGAGAAAATTATCCAGGAGCACAACTGTGAGGGACCAGCAGTGGGGGGGATGCTCAAGGGCAACCAGCATGGCTTCATTAAGGGCAGGTCCTGTCAGACCAACCTGATAGCCTTCTATGATCAGGTCACAAAATCATTGGATGCAGGTGTCGCGGTGGATGTAGTCTTTCTGGATTTCAGGAAGGCCTTTGACACTGTCTCTCCACGCCATTCTTATTAAAAAGCTAGGTGACTGTGGCATTGATGCCTACATAGTCAGATAGGTCACAAACTGACTAGGGGGCCGCACCCAGAGAGTTGTGGTGGAAGGGTCATATTCAACCTGGAGGGAGGTGGGCAGTGGAGTCCCCCAGGACTTGGTCCTCAGGCCCGCACTGTTCAATTTCTTTATTAGTGACTTGGACGAGGGGGTGAAAAGCACCCTGTTCAAATTTGCTGATGACACCAAGATGTGCGGCGGGGTGGGCACGCTAGAAGGGAGGGATAGGACACAACTGGACCTGGACAGGTTACAGGGGTGGGCGAATGTGAATAGGATGGGATTCAATACTGACAAGTGCAAGGTACTGCACTTGGGCAAAAAGAGCAAGCAGCATACCTATAGGCTGGGGAACTCCCTTCAGTGGCAGAAAGAGATCTTGGAGTCATTATCAATTCTAAAATGAACATGGACCACCAATGTGAGGACGCTATCAGCAAGGCTAACCGCACCTTGTCATGTATTCACAGATGCATCACGAGCAGGTCCAAGGAGGTGATCCTCCCCATCTATGCAATGCTGGTCAGGCTGCAGTTGGAGTACTGCACACAGTTTTGGGCGCCACACTTCAGGAGGGATGAGGTCAGCATCGAGAGGGTCCAGAGGAGGGCCACTCACATGATGAGGAGGCAGCAGGGCAGGTCCTATGAGGAGAAGCTACAGGACCTTAACATGTTCAGCCTTCACAAGAGAGGGCTGAGGGGATCTAGTGGCCATCTATAAACTTACCAGGGGGGACCAGACGGGAATGGGTGAGACCCTGTTCCCGCGAGTGCCTCCCAGAGTAACAAAGAACAAAGGCCATAAATTGATTGAGAGTAGGTTCAGGCTAGACATCAGGAGGCAATACTTCACAGTCAGGGCAGCCAGGATCTAGAACCAGCTTCCAAGGGAAGTGGTGCTGGTTCCTATCTTGGGGGTCTTTAAAAGGAGGCTTGATAACTACCTAGCTGGAGTCATATAAGCTTAAAATTACTTAGGGTCATATGAGCCCAGTATTCATTCCTGCCCAGGGCAGGGGGTCAGACTTGATGATCTGCTCAGGCCCCCTCTGACCCTATATCTATGAATCTAATGGATATGGCTGCCTGCGGTATAATCACACTTTCATTTGCTGTGTAGGTGCCTTTTCTGATTCATGGACCCCAGTCATCTTCTTCAGACATTTTTTGCAGATGTTCCCTATGTTGGATGTGTATCACTGGCTAGGAAGAGACATGGGCTAGGAGTGTATGTGTACATCATATGCATGTTGTGAATATGCAAAATCATATTAACAGAAGTGTAACTAAGAGTGGGCAACCAGGAAGTAGTTGGTAGGAGGTACAAAAATAGCCATGGGCCTCTGACGGTGTGGAGATGCCTGGCTATACTTTTGCCCATGAGGAATATGTTCCATAGTCCATACAGCTTGCTGCTCTAACAGATTTTCATGGAGAAAGCTTCACTAACATTGCTCTTTACAGTAGCTATACAGTCATAGATTTGGAGGAGATAGTTTGGGAAGCAATATAGATGCACAAGCCCAAACTGCTGCTAAGGGACACTTCTTTCATGGAAATATGGATGATATTCTCCAGTGGAAGCATCAGTGAGATTTTCTCACACCTCAGACCACTTGGAAGGGGTTTGATGTAGGAAAGGGCAGATGAACAATTTTATGGGACTGGGCCCACCTGTATAAATCAATACTTACCTAATTCATTGCAGAATGTTGAAATACCAGTTAATTTCTCCTAAGTACTTTGAAAACACAATATTCGGTAGAAGTTCTAAGTGTTGTACTCAACGTATATAATTCTGACCTGCAAGGGTCTCTGCTTTAGTGTGAATTTTTCAGTGATTCCAGCAACTGTAAGGGCGGTTTCATATTGTATTTTACAGATATATACAGATTAACAGCTCACACGCAGTTTAATTGCAGACCTAAGTAAGTATAAAGGTGTAATCCACCCCTGTTTCAGATATATCAGATGCTGCCTAAGTCATCAAAAAAAATTGATTTCCATTGTATGTTATAATTTAGTTAAAGCAATGGATAAAAAGTTTGTTCCTGTTGTACCTGCAAAACTGGGCATTTATGAATTTGATCTTGCATTCTGAATTTTTTCTTTAATTCCAGTGGGAGATGGATCACAGCTTCAATCCAGGAAGAGAAATCTATGTATTTTATTCTGAAGCAAATATTATAAAAGTGGTCATATGTAAATACATAGAAGATACAATGGAGATACTTGGACACCTTTCACTTTATGAACTTACTCTTATCTCACCATATAAAGTAACAGTTTATAGATTACATAGTTCCAGAACCACAGCTCTTATTTGCATTATGTTAACTTCCAAGAGAAGGTGACTACATATTGGAATATTGTATCAGGTAATGAAGAGCCAAAGGATTGTTCTCACATGGAAAAGGAACACCAGATTGTTAGCAAAAGACCAGCTTACCAGTTCATTAAACTCTACTGAAGAAAACAGAATATTCAGTATATAACCATATAGACTAAATATTTATACATTGTTTATATGAAGTGGAGATGTTCTTATATTCTTTGATTCTTCCATGTTTCCCTATACTATATGCATGTAGTATGGAATATACAAATAGGAAACAGAAAAACAAAGACAATTTTGGGATATGGAAAGCTCCTTCCCATTTTTCCAGAAAACAGATTATTAAAGTATCTCAATGTACTTGAGTGATATCTGCATGTCTGGTCCTCCTTACAGACACTAATATATGCATGCTTACAAAACAACAACGTGCTTCAGTAGTTTAGCTTTAATGCTTCTTTCTTCCAACAAAACCCTTCTCCATTTCTCTGCTGCTCTCCCCCTAAAAGCATCTTCTAAATAAATTTATCATACACCAACTTAGGATCTCACAGGGAACTGCAATTAGTTTAAATGCCACAGAGTGTTAAGCATAGCATTTTTGGGTAGATTTCCTGAAGATTTTTCTTCACTTTTCATTTTATGGTAACTTGCCTACCAGGCGATTCTCTTTTTCCTGATATTTCATATACATATCCATGGTTGCCAGTATTTGTCCAGCTCCACATGTGATGTGCTGTGTAAATGAGGTAGTATTCTAGCTTGAATATTTTCAATGAAATTACATATATTCACAAACATTATTAATAAGGTGTGGCTTTACTGCTGGTAAAATGCAGGGCAAATGCATTTCTTGTATCCCACAGGAGGACAGGAGAGAAGTGGCACTGAGAGCCAGGGGCAGCAGGGGCAGCCAGGAACAACCAGGGGCGTTTGTACATGCCTTGGGGGTTTGCTTTGGTTTAATTCTCCCTAAATTGAAGCAGTGGGTCTTTAAAAACACCGCTTCCATTTAAAGGTGAAGTAAATCCCCGCAGCATGTACATGAGGGTCGGCCCCAATTCTTACTTCCCTGTTCGACTGCAGGGAAGGGTGGGTGAGCTGCCGGTGGGCCAAGCAAAGTTACAGATGGGAGAGGGGGCTGGTGCTTCCCTCTGCAGCAGCAGCAGCACCACCCAGGCGGCACCTGCCCACAAGCACCCAGCCTGAGTGGTCTCAGAGGTCACCACATCTGCGGAGGGAAGCACCAGGCCCCCGCACAGCTCAGGCAGGCTCCAGGGAGAAAAAAATAGATCCTTTTTTTTTCCTTATCTACCTAGCTCTTTTCTTCCTCCTAGAGTGTCCCATAATAACTCATGCTCTGTTCCCATCAACATTTCCCACTCCTTCCTAACCTTAGCTTCTGTTCCCTTCTTTTTCCCCAGTGCCCTCTATTCCTGCAATGACTCATTCCCCTGCCTGTGAGGCACTGACGCCAGCTTCCATCCATCCTGGCTTCACCATGAGCCTGGATACCTGGAGAGGGAGCAGAAAGTAACCACGTAGGGGGAGACAGGTTTCTTACTTAACTGGTGCTTTGCCAAGTGACTGCGACGACTGGGTGAGAGTTCATCCCAACTTTTTTGCTTGCCTGGAGCCCGGGTGAATATGGGACAGTCCAAAGCACGTGAGCATTAGGCAAGATGCCTGACATTTGTTAAGTTTGAATAGCTCCATACAGATGAACTGGAAATGGTTTCCCCATCCTGTGAGAATTTTCATGGGATCAAAATTTTTACACATAATTGAGACACATAATTTTTACACACTGAACTGGGGGGTGGAATCTCAAAATCCCCCCCCCCCATCTGAAAATATGACGTATTGGGTCAACTTTATTTTGATAATATTGAAACATTTATTTTTTATTACATTTCTATATTGTTAACTTTTTTTTTACCACAAATTACCTTAAATTTTTAAACCAGTCATTTCAAACTAAAAAACTGAACTTATTCATTTGAATATGTCAAAACAAAATGGTTCACAATTTTAAAACTTCTTTTTAAAAATGTATTCAAAATGGGAATTTTATCAAAAGTGACCTTTTCAGATGAAACATTTCAGTTTCAACAAAATGATGTTTTCCCTAGAAAAAATATTTGTTGAAATTTCCTTAGCCAGCTTTAGAAAGTAAAAATTCAGTATGCTGTTAGGAAATGCACTAATTTTTTAATGAACTCATTAAATACCATGTGGCATTTTCCTATCTCCTAAAATTATTTGTTATGATTGATTATTTATAGAGCAATATTCATAGTGCTTTACTTGGCCATACTGTATAAAGACATCAGAAGGCAGGAAGAAGTGGAATGTTAATCTGTTTTTAAAGTCCTCACTACAATTATAAATAATAATTAATATTTGGCTTTGTCAACCAGCTTTCTCCCAGAAGATGACAGGTTTTAATGAATTAAATCTAACACCGTCAATGTAAAAAAACTATGTATTGCTTTTCCAATATAGGTAAAAAACCTATGTATTGCTTTTATAGGTAGGCTGATCGATGTGCAGAAAAATTAGGGGCCACTTCCTAGAGTTTTGGCATGGTCATAGTTAGGAGCACAGTTGGCGACTTTTCAACTTCATATAAGACACCTGTTTCCAGAGCCAAAAACAGAACACAGAATTTCTGCCTCTGGGTCTTGTTCTTTAGCAAAAAAGCTAAAATGTTGCTTGCCTTATGCGGTGCTGATCACTTCTTTATATTGCAGATGTAAAGCAACTCCTCTGAGGCAATCAGCATGGGAAAATGCTGTATAGTCTCACTTCAGAGAAGCAATCAGCACACTACAGGATTAGGACCTAAGTAAACATATACCACTCTAATAGGTTTTCATTTTGGTTTTATTTTGATGTGGCTTTTAATTTGGTTGTCAGAGCGACAGAGAAAAGAATACTATCTAGTGACAAAAGTGTCCAGCCTACTTGTAAAGGAAATACTGCTGGAGAAATACAAATTGGTGTAAGCCACATCGTTAAGAGAAAGTTGTCCATCATTAAGCACTGGGTAGTGCACCCTGAGTGGCTGAAATAAGTCTCTAGAGAACACAGAGCAATACCTTCCCTGTGTGTAAGAGGACTAAGGATGAGCTAGTGCACAGTGTAGGTGTCCACCTTCCATCTATTAATATCATTACATGCATGGCAGGCTACATTTTCAGCCTGCTGAGTGGGAATTTAGCCATGTCATTCTTTTTAACATCTGGGTAATTTACCCCATGAGTTTTACAAAGAGGGACTTAGTTATGCAGATGTACAGGGTATAATTATTCAAATTATGCTGTGTAAGAAGATATATGAAATGCAGAAAGTGGATTCTAGCTGTACCCCCTGACAGTACTTCTCTGGGTGGTCCTGCCTGAAAAATCACACCTAGGCATCTCTTGAAAGCATTTCACTAAGTCCCAAATGGCAGTCCTCCGTAATCAACATCAGCCAGAACAGTTCTCACTAGGCGAGTATGATATTAGAAGATGCCCAGTTAGCATCCATCACAACAGAGAGGAAATCTGTGGGAACTGCAGATCATTTATATCAAAATTAATGAGGTTTTCCCTCTCTTGAACATGATGACTGAATTGTATGCTGACTATGGGGGAAAAAATCCATCCATGGATATCAAGCTTTGCCTTTTTGGGTTTCTTTTTTTTCAGAGTGCTTGTATAATTGATGATGCTGCCTGTTTGGCTAAGTTTTTGAGCACAAAATTCATTTTAGTAGTAATTTTTGCTTATTAAACAGACTGCTGTTTGCCTCCCTCCCCCCACAACATCTAAAGTCACAAAACAAATCAGCCTAATTTCACTATGAACTTTTCTTTTGACATCCTTCTATTTTTCAAAGAAAATAAATGTGTTATTATATGACTGCTCTTTTCCAGACAGAAGAGGAAGAAAGCTATTTCTGAAGCTCCTTAAATCAGAAGCTCTGGCGTTTTACAAAAGCATCCCCACAGGATATCAGGACTGTGTTTGGAAACATATGTGATAAAAAAAAATCAAACCATAAAAATGAACTGGGATCACCTTGTAATTGGGCAGAGATGACTTCCTGCTGCTGTCTGTATTTTTGTTAAAAGCCAATGCTTCTGCATTTCTCACCTTTTGCTGCAAGAGATTGTACACAAAATCTCCAATTGCCAAGCAAATCACAGCCAAGAGGAAGACCCCCTGTTTGGAATAGACCATCCCCCTCTCATATTCTCCTTTACTGATGCTATGTGGGGGAAAGTTAGATGTACAGAATGAATCAAAAGTAGTTTAAAAAAAATAAAAGCACACCACTACTGGAACAGAGTTATATGATGGACCCAGAGGAGATTTTACAATGCATTGGTTTCCATATAGAGATAGATGCTAATAGGCAATTCATTGAAACTAAAGTATAACATAAAACATTAAATTACGGAGAAAATGACTGGAAATATAATAAAAAAATAATTAAAAATCAGATAGGAAATTGCCACATTGACACCTGATGTAAATAAAAAACAGGAAATACAATTCATTGCTGGAATGCATGAGTAGTCAGAAAACAATAAAAAATCGTTATGTCTTTTTCATCAAAGTTTTGAGAAAATTAAAAAATATAGTAAATAATTTCAGGAATTTTTCATGTAAAAAATGTTATTTTGGGATTTTTCATGAAAATCAGAATTTTTTATGAAAAAGAAATATTACCAATCAATATTTAGAAATTCTGCCCAGTTCCACTAATGTTCAAAGTAGAAAACTCACAACCCTTGTTAGGTGTCTTCTACTTTTTAACTGTTACATATACTGTAGAGAGGCACTAGTCTCTAGCTGAAGCAAGTCTAATATAAGCTAGATTTTGACCTTTCGCCACTGACATTCACCCCTCTCCCTCATGTCTAGCTGTGCCATAACTAAACCAGTTTTGAAATTTCACAACATAATTTTATGACAAAGCAAGATTTTTCTGGAAAGCTTGAAGCAAATCTGGGAGATATGAGGGTTAGAAAAAAGCATTCTTCCCTTTTTGGAAATAATTCTCCTGATTTTTTTTGGTTTAAATGATGTAAAATCAGCATAGGCCAGAAATCCCCCCTTTATGCTGTTAGTGTAAGTTTGAATGAGGCCTGGTGTCTCTAGGGTGGAGACTAGGGACAATTACACTATAAGCACTTTGGAATAGGGATTGCGTGTTTTGTGTGCGTGCAGCAGCTAGCATAAAGTCTTTAAAAATCAAGGACAGCTACTCCAGGAAGCAACTGTGTTGTTTATTCCATGGCTTGGAGGAGTGAATTCCTTCTTGGTTCTTTCACAAAGGGCTTCATCATCCAGCAACATCCAATACATCCAATGAACATAGAAGACTGTGGGCATTGGCTCAGACATTGAGTGAAGCTGGGCTGTTCCAAGTTTTCATCCACATATATCAGAAGAGCAGTGTTCAGTAGGGCTGTATGAAATGGCACTGTTCCGTTTCAACTGCAGTTTCGAGGTCTGGATTGAGCAGTGTTTTGTATCAAATTTAATTTCAAGTTGAAACAGCCTCACTGTTTCACTTCATCAAAACAGTGAGGCTGTTTGGACGCCGTTTCAACATTTTGCCCAACCATCGGGCTGGGGAAAGGAACTCAGCCCAGCTGGGCTGAGTTCACCCAGCCTGATTGTGGGACTGGGGTTGGGAACATAGCCCAGCTGGGCTGAGTTTCCCCAGCCTGATTGTGGGACTAGGGTTGGGAACATAGTCCAGCTGGGCTGAGTTCCTTTCCCCAGCCCGATGGTCATGCTGAGGCTGACTTCCCATCCCCAGCCCGATCTAGTGGGGGGGATGGGAAGTCAGCCCAGCTGATCTAGTGCTACGGTCAAAATGTTTCAACTTTCGAAACATTTCAACTAAACTAGTTTTGTTTCGAGGCTGTTTCAAAGCCTTTTGTTTCATTTCGATTTTGCTGTTTCGACCTTGAAATGAGTTGAAACAGTGTCAAAATGAAACAGCCAGCAAAATTTCACACAGCCGTAGTGTCCAGCAAGATAGAAGGATCAAGACAAACTGAAAATGTAAGACATCCACTGTATAATCATCCTGCAGCACACAAACGTCTGAAATCACGCAGGAGCTTTCTCACCAGTGCCCAACCTCTCAATGCCACATCCAAGGAGACACAATCACAGATGTGGAATAAGAGGCTGAAGAAAATACCTGACAATGGAAATATGGACATCCCAGCGGCTGAGTCCTTACCACCAGGGGCTGCCGAACCGTGGCAAAGGTGGCAATGCCTCAACCACTTACATACCTGAGTCGAACGCTCCAAGGAACTAATGAAGAAACAGGGCTATGCCATAGGTTCAATCACCTGTGGCTGCAGCACGGAGCCTCAGACTGTGCAACACCTTCTGCAATGCCCGCTGCTTGAAGGCACACATGCAATGAAAGGCCTCACAATGTACAATAAATGAGCAAAAGCACGTGTAACAAAATGGTCAAATGTAGTATAGGGATGTGAGAAGAAAAATAATCCATATACACGGATGCAGACATTGACGAACCTGCAAATACTGTAGGTGTGATGGGAGGGAAACATTTACAAATGTTGTCTTTCTTGTCAAATAGCATGTTTAGTTATATTAGGGCACACTGAAAGCTGTAAAATGGTAAGTTGGACATTGTACTGTGGTAGTGCCTAGAGACCCAGGTTAGGTAGCTTTTTGTAGTACTGTCCAAAGGCACACAATAATAAAACACAAACAGTGGCGTAACAAGCAGAGCTGCTTCCCAGGGTAAATCCTACAGAGAGTGAAGGGGCAGGTGATCCCAACAGCGGGGGGGAGGCTCAGCGTGTGGGGGCATGGGTTTTGATAGTGGGGCAGGGGACCACAGGATCTGAGAGTGTGGGGAGAGAAGAGCATGTGGGTTCTAAGGGGGTGGGCACTGTCTACAGTCCTGGCTGAGCTGCTGCTGCCAGTGCACATAGTTTAACTGCCCTAGCCATTGTTTTTAAAGCAGCAGCAGCAATTGGGCTGTTTTGGAGTTCCTGGCCTAGCAACACTGCCAGAGGTGTGGATGCCATGGGGATAGGGGGTGATTATGACACCCCTCCTACCTGGGCACCCAGGGCTGTTGCCCTTCTCACCTACCCCTAGTTATGCTACTGGACACAGCCCTGGACATGGTCAGTGCATGCACCATGAAAGGCTTTAAATCCAACAATGCCACATTATGTAATCTATGCATTGTAAAACTAGCTTATTTAAGAGCTCATAAAAGCAGAGGTCGACTTTCTTCGAAAGGCAGGAGGTGCATAGCTTTAAATACCAGCAGTAATTTTGAGAACAAAGGTGATTACATTCTGGCAACTCTGCAATTTCAGATGCAATTGGAAGTAAAAAAACAAACAAATAAAAAATAGTATTTATGTCACTTGCCCTGAAGTTATTTTTGTGTCCCTTTTTTCTTTCTATGTCTCTTTTTCTTATTCCATTCCTCTTTCATTTTCTGACCTTTATTCTCTGGGCTCCTAGTCTTGTTTGAGTTCTCGCCATCCAAAGTAAAAGAACTCATGAATAATTATAAAAAATAGTTTCTATAAATGGCATCCAAATATGTTAATACAATGGCTTTTCTCCACATTATTTTAATAAACTTGTAATAGGTTTTGGCAAGGAAAACTAGAAATGGAGGTGGAAAGTGCTAGGAAAACCTGAAAACAATAACTTAAGGTTCTCATTGTGCCTGATAATTGAGACCAGTTGTCTTTCTATGAATGCCTCAAAGGAAGGAAAAAGCCACAGAGGAAGATGACAAGGTGAGAAACAGGAAGTCACATAACACTATATAAGGGAGGGTTGGATAGATTTAGCTATAATTGATAAATGTTGGAAATAATGATTTCTGTCTCTCTACCTATAAGCAGACTCAAATAATATTCCATCACTAATGGAACTGTCTATCATCAGGGGATATTTTTAAAATTTTCACAGAAGGAAAATACAATAGTTCATAAACCTGGTGGTTAATAAAAACCTACCCTAATTTTGTTCCACCCACCTCTTTACCCACATTAAGTGATATCTGTGACTCTCACTGGCATGACTTATTGTGAAAGGTACTATTTTGGGGGAGAGTGGAAGTATTTGATTGCATATGTATATGTGAGAAGGAATCTTATCACAGAGAATATGATTTCTGCAAGTATGGAAAGCTGGAAAAAAAATATTATGGCCTGCATATGTGGCTGTCTATGATGCTTAAAAGTATGGGCCTTTGGTAAATATCATTGAAATAAGTTGTTATATTTAACAGATAACAGAACTATGTAATTATTTTTTAAAATAAAAATATAAAACTAAAAGTATACAGCTAGATTCATGGAAACACTGGCACGGCCTTTCACATCACGAGCATGAGAAATTCATGCCAGCATTCTGAGCAATCCACCTGGAGAAAGGCGAGCATGCAGACATGGCTAGAAGTGGACTTCACACATGCCCATGGGATATCTGTGTATAATCAATAAAAGACACACACAAAAACCATTCATAAATGTATCTTCTAATTGTAACTTGTACAGAATTTGGACCAATGCACTAATCCTACTAGTTATATCAAGGGACATAAGGTACAGTGTGAAGTGAATAATGGATAGGGCAATGGAGAGTGTTTGATAAGTTTTGATTCCTTATTCTGTAAACACCAGCTCTGAGGACTGCACAGGTCCTACACTGAATTGCTTGGGGTGGGGGTGGGTTTGGGATGTGGCATCACACAATATACATGTGATATGGTATCATAATGTAAATGTGCTATGCCCTTCTTACGATGTCCATGCTTATAAGAAGTCCTTTTGAGCTCTGTAGCTGGAGTTCCATTGAAAAATCAGAATATCCCATAGATGTTTTGAAGGACTGGAAGAAAAAAGGGGGGAAAATCAGATGGAAATTAGATGTCTGGGATGTATGAAAATTAAATGTTGAATATTCACTTATTGCTTTCTTCCTCTGCTAGCCCCCATGACCAAATCCAGGTCAGAATTTGGACCCCAGCCATTTGTTAACTTCTGATGAACCTAGGTCAATAGATCAAAACTACAGCTAGATCTCTCTCTATATATTTAACGTTAAAGGCCTGAAAGCCACAGATACCTGTCCCCTGGTTGACAATGAGAATATAAAAGGAGACAGTGTGTGCAACTTCTTGAGTTATCACTGTAAACAAAGCCCTCTGTTTTCAGAACAGCATGTGGAGATTTAGCTAAGTGACTTCACTTAGCTAAATCCTTGGAAGCTGTATACCAGTAGTTCAACCATTTCCACACCTCCTTAAAACTGAAGGGTTAATTATTAGATGCATCAAAAAGTTGCATCTCAAAGCTTGTCTTTCTCTTCCTATACATCAGACAGATTTCCATATGACTGTGCAGAGCAAGGGTATATTGGTAGACATCTGTTTTCACAGGGGTATTTTATTTGCTCTCTGTGCTTTGGAGAAATTCTTGAGTGAACAAGTGGCATAAGACACAGCACACACCACAGTGATATGCTTCACTTCCTATGGCATAGTTCCTGGCAGAACTCACTCAGATGCTAAATGCTGGATCCAAATGTACAGCAGAGGACAGAAACAAAGCAAATCTGAAATGCCCATGTTGTTTACAAACCCTTCGCTGCTGCATGTTGCCACCTACCCAAGCCGCATTCACGCAGCATGTGGAATGTTTTTCTATTGAGAAATGTAGGCTGCTGCGGGAAGGTGAGCAAGGACACTGAGGGAGAGCAGAGATGTGTAGGTTGTATTTTGGTGAACTTAATGAATAGTTTTGAGGCAAGGACTTGAAGGCCGAAGTCTGACAGGCTGTCAGGCACTGATTGCCATTTTCATAAAGGGCGCTATGTAAGTGTAAGTGATTGATAGATTGATTGATTTATTTTGCTGAGGTTCCTTTGTGGTCTCCTGGGTGGATTTCTGGCCACACCTCTCAGCCTCAAAGCACTTGCTCTGCCTGCTGTTGCTTTTTTTTTATTTGTGGGTAATGAAAATTTGTTATAAGCCTTCCCTTTCATCTGTACATGGCAGGCTGTCACACAGAAACAAGCCATTCTGGAACCTTGCTTCTTTCCAAATTGCTAAATATTTTTCTTCAAATTGCTTCCCTAATGGGCTAGTATAATAGAAGCGGCATGCTCTCTGCCCACGCTGAAGATGCCAGAGCATTTGTCCAGTGCACATGTGTGTTGGGCACAATAAACTCATTGCCCGGACTGAAGACACTGCAGCACTGCTGCTGATCTAATATGAATGTGCATTCCTCATGCACAACATGTACACTGTATTTTTTTGCCCTCCCCTGTGAAAATGCACCTTAAAGAGAAGAACTTGGCAACAAATACTGCTTTGGGGAAGGGCAGTGTTTCTATTTCAGAAGGTAAAACATAATGGCAATAGAAGACAGGCATATAGTCACAAAGTAATCCATGCAAAGAGAGACAGAGCTGGGCTCACTAATGGACCGACCTGGCCAGTTTTTTATTGACTCCAGTTGCTGCTTTTCAGAGGGGCAGGCACCAATGCTCCCCACGGTCAGCAGTTCCATGTGCTATATGCTAAACTGTTGCTGACCCACTGCTTTATGAGCCTAAGTGCTTATCCAGGAACAGAAGTGAATAGGTTGTGTGTGATAAGAAAATAATTTGCCAAAACTGCAACAATAAAGAAGACCTGATGGGATCTCTTATGGTATGAATAGCCTGGAGCAGCTGCAGATTTCTCTCTGCTTTCGCAATTATTTTCATTTTTATAACAACTAAAAACGGAACATTGTCCACAGGCTTTTGCAGACCTTATTTTCATTTCCAAATCCAACATTTCCATAGATATTTTCCGTGGCTCATTTAAAAAAAAACAAACCAACCGAAAAAAACCTTCCCAGATAAAAGGCCCCTTGGCATAGCTGCTTAACCCCTTCTCTTTTTTTCCCCCCATTTCTCTCACAGCCTCCATGCTGGATTTCTTCATACCAAGTTCACAGCAGCCAGTCCCCAGAACTTGTAGATCTTTAAGCAATATTTCTAGGCTGCCTGGGACAGGTGACCAATATAGCTGTGCACAAGAGGCCTTTCAAACCTTCGATGGAATCCTGTGCTTGGAGATGTCCTACCTCCCCTGTGATGTTATTTTCATAACCCACTTATTTCTATATCTGATTAAAACCCTGAGAATTTTTTTAACTTCTATTTCCCATGCTCACTCATCCCTATTGTCACCCCTGTGGAAACAGTATCAGAATAGTTCAGACATTTTTGAAATTCATCTATAACAATGAAGCATCTTCCATAGTCAGCTGGTTCTCATTCTCCTCAATCCCCCTCCCAATCCTCCTCCATTCCATGCACAAATACAGCCTACTGCACTTTAGTATCAGTATACACAGAAAAGCCCTCACTTTCATAAAGGTTTCTAGGAATACCTTTAGAAAATCAGGGTCTCACCACATTCTACTTCCCGAGATAATTTTGGGTAGAAGCAGGACCCAATGCCATTTTAAAAAATATTATGGTTGTTCACATATACAGAGTTCAGAAAATAGTCACTTAAAGGGAAATGCTAAAAACGGCTCCAATTGTAGACTACTGGCTTTTTGATTTCTCAAGAGCACCCCATGAATCAGATTGAATAAGCTTTTTCATGCTTCTTCACTGTCCAGTTTAAAGGAGTAACCATAGTCAGAGGAAATTCTCCTGCCTTAATGCTGACGATATGGAAGACCTGTGGTGCTTCAGCAAATAATGATCAATCTCATTTCAGTTCATTTTGTTAGAATTTAATTTTCACATGGCCCAATGTGACCACATCCCACTAATTTCCCACTTGGATATTTTCTTAAAATACAGAGACCAGTGAAGATGCTGCAACTCCTGTTTGTAAAATAATAATAATAATTTATATTTATTAAGTGCTGTACTTCCCAAAGGATCCCACAATGATTTCCAAACTTTGTATATGCAGGAATCACTTCACTCAGGAAAGAAATGCAGCTATTACACCAGCACATAGCAACATTACATAGGAGTTATGGGCAGGAAATGGAAAAGAATAATATGTGATTTAGTCATATGCAGACTCCTTAAGTAGCATCCCAGCTCCTTTGTACAGAGTCCTGTACAGGCATACAAAAAATACAGCTCTTGTCCCAAAGCACTTGCAACCTAAATAGAGAAACAAGGCACATCAGATTGGTGTAACACAGTAGGGGGGAAGGAGAGAGGAGACAGTAAGGACACAAGGTTTTATAGTTGGTCTCTTAACTGGAAAACATATGTTAATGAATCACTGATTCCTGGCTAGGCATTATCATTAGGCGGTTTAATATGGGTATCACAATAAAGACAGGTCTTACCAAGAGATCTGAAGGACAGGATAGTAGCCAAGCCTATCAGTTTGCAGCTATGTGGGAAAAGGATTTAAGATACTTGTGGAAGACTTGGACAAATAGGCAAGATTGGCTGTCATTGTTGCAAGAAGGAAAGTGTATGTGTGTGTGTTTAGGAGGCCAGATCACTTTACTGGATCACTTTACTGGGAGATGAGATAAGCAGGGAAAAGCTAAATATTCAAGGGCCTTGAGCATGAAAAACAAAAAATTATGCCTCCATTTCTATGGCTCATCTAGGAAGTATAAGGTTAAGACAACAGACAGAGGGAGTGTCCCAAACAATAGAGACAAAGAGGAGAGTGAAATGCCTGAAAGAACTGGGCTATGAAGGCAGTTTTGGCAGCAGCATTCTCAATGGATTTGCAGGGAGCAAGGTTACAGTAGTCTAAGCAACACCGGAAGAAGTTATAACACCCAACATACAAAATGAGATCAATCTGAGTGAGAACTTTGGAAGAACAAGAAAGAAAAAGTTAAATCTTAGAAATGTCATGAAGGAATAAGCAGCATGATTTGGACCATCTAGAGGGTGATCAAAAATGACACCCAGATTATGGGCATGCATGATTGAGGTGATGGTTGTGTGTCATGAAAGACAGGAAGAACAGGAGATGGATAGGGGGGAAATTATGCACTCAGCTTTAGCCTTACTAATTTAAGCCACCATAAGAACTTTCATGGGGAAACATCATGCAGACGGACAGAGACAGTAGGTTTGGACAAAATAAAGGTATTTAGCAGATAACAATTTGTGAGCTGTATGTTGATTTGGGGTTCAGTTCACAAGTAGGACTAGTTATACCAGCTAAAAAGCTTTTTTGGGGATGATAGGTATACTTTTCTGCCACTTCATCCATCAAGCAAACCTGTTTTGGGTGTTAATGTGTTTTCTGCCATGGTGGCCCTTCTCTGTGATGACTGGAGCTGAAGGTAGGATTTTGAGCAGTGTCGGTTGACCAAGTCAGAACAGACCCATCCTGTTCTTCATTTACAGATTACAATAATCACAGCAGCATGTGACTTCTAACAGAAAACAGGTGAGACAGATTTTCATTGGACTGATGAGTTCTTTCAAGGATTCTCCATTAACATCCAATTCCTGAGAGGAGCTGAGTACAGACAACTGGAAAAAAAAAATTTAAAATTGAAATTCCAGTGAAAACAGTAGGAGAATATAGTGGGCATTTGTTTTTTTCTCTTCTTTCTTTTTTATTTTTCTTGTGTACTAAGAATCATCTTTCCTCACTGACCACAAAAGTTGCTGAGAGGGTGCTTAGCACTTTACAGCCATACCATAGCTTGTTTCAGGCCACAGTGGAAACAAAGGCAACTGAGCTTCAAAAACAGGAATAATTGGGTACACATTAAAAACTTAGGCTTTGAAGTGACCCATATTTCTTTAGCATCTTTTGTATCTTTTTAATGACAAGAACTTAGCAAGGCAGATGTGAGCTTCACCTCTGTAGACCCAGATCCACTTGTTTAAGTAGAATATTTTTTTGTTTATGCTTCAGGCTAAACAACTAGGTTTACCTAGGGTCTCTTGTTAAAATGAGCCATCTGTGGCAGCTGTGGTAATTATACTCAGACTACTGTACCTTTCATGCAGCGCTCTTAGGTTTGTGTTGAGACTTTGAAAACAAGAGGAACGATTGCACAAGAGGAAAGGAAATACCTCCTTAGTGCAAAAGCTATCATGAGGTCCTATCTTTATCTTCTATTTCCAGTCCTTCCTTGGATCAACCACCGTCCCAATGTGATGTGGCAGTTATTAGCAGTTATTACCATTAGCTGCAAAAGGGCAGAGATGAGGCAGGTTTGTTTTCTTTTAACCTCTTCCTCTTCATTAAACAATGCACATAGTTTGCCTGTGAGTTGTACAGCTTTATTATTATTTGAATTACAATGGGGCCTCAGGTCCTAGCGGAGACCCAGACTCCATTGTGCATGGTCCTGTACAAACATTTTATAGGAGTCAGTCTGTGCCACAGAGTTCTCTGCACTTTGCTTTCTTCTGCCACCTTGAAATGCTCTGAGCTAGCATAATTTTCCCCATGGCTTAAGGGCTGGATTTGGCCTCCCTCCAGAGCCCATCATCCCTACTTTGAAAATTAATTAGAGAGGACTCACTCCAGAACAATGTGAGGTACTTTCTTCACTCCAGGGGGTTAAGCATGCTACCCCAGGGAGACTGAGACCTAAAATCAGATGTCTCCAGCTAGTGCTGCCAGACCAACATTAAGACTTAAATGCTCACAAACTTCCACACAGCATTGAATAACTCTCTCCACTTCATCCTCTTTAATATTTCTCCAGTTAAGTCTTACACAGTTTTCATATAGTTGGTGCCAAATGTTGAGGTATTTGAAAACCCATGATGCCAGATGATGCTTTAAAGGAACTGGTGAAACAAGTATATTACAAGGGATTGTAACTACACTCAAATATTATCATTTTGCTTCTAATCCAGCATTTTGACAAGACATAAATCTGAACCAATAGAAACAGCTAACTTGAAAGTAAACATTGATATTGACAGCTGAAATTCACAACCACAAAAAAAAAATCATTCTTTCATGCCATGTAAAATGTTTCATCCTCCTGGCTGATACTATGAGAACAGACCATCTAAGAGAATACAGACCATTTAAGAGAATAAGTCCAGTTGACACCGTCTTGAAAGAACAAAAGGTTTGATTCAACCCTGGTACATGAGGAATGGCAGGGACAGAAAGTAGGGCTGTGCAATGCAGGCCCTATTCAATTCAGATTCAGTTCAAATTTGGCCCAAATCAAGGACAATGATTTGATTTGTTGATTCAGATCACTGTCCTTGATTTGATTCGGCCAAATCCAAATCTGAAGATTTGATGCTGATTTGGAGAATCAGTGATTTGGACATAGACACAGTTTTAAAAGTTTTTTCTACATACCTTGAGGTAGCAGGTATGGCTTGTGATCACTGCGGTGCTGGGGTAGATGAAGCATCCCACGGGAGTGTGGGGGGGGGCCTCCACATGCTCGGCGGTGAACCCAGAAGAGGACCAGAAGTACTTCTGGTCCACTTCCAGGTCTTCTGGGAAGCATGCTGGGCCCCCCACCTCACACCCCGCTGGCTCAGTGATCAGTCACTGGGAGACCCCGGGTGCCCCTCCCAAACCCAGGAGGCACCAGTCACTGAGCCAGGAGGGTGCGGGGGGGGGGGGGCGGGGGGGGTGGGGGGGGGGGGGGGGGGCGCCCAGCACGCTCCCCGGCAGACCCAGAAGTGGACCACTTCTGGGTCTGCTTCTGAGTGCGCTGGGAACACCCCTCCCCCCCCATTCTGTGGGACACTCCCTGTGCCCCAGCATCACAGCACTCATGAGCCCCTGCTACCTAGAGGTATGTAGAAAAAACATTTAAAGCTGTCTCTATGTCCAAATCTCCAAATCTTTCTGAATCTCTCTGAATCAATTTGGAGAGTTTTGATTCGATTCGGGGAGATTAAAGAGTCCTCTGATTCGATTCGGATTCGGAGATTTGGCCACCGAATCAGGCCAAATCTCTGCCAAATTGAATCGGGGACCAAAGCTTTGCACAGCCCTAACAGATAGCATGCCTGTGCAGAGGAGAGGTCACAGCAGCACAAGGAGTTCATACCCCTTGATAGACAGGGGGTCCCTAGGTAGACCCCCCTCACTGAAAGCAGCTGACCTGAACTGGGCCTGGGGAGGGGATGGGGTTACCAGGACATTTGGAGGGTACATAGTTTCAGCTGAGATGTCAAGCAGTCACCACTGGCAGGGCACTTGTTACACCCAAATACAGTGTACAGATGCCAACCCCAAGTATTCTCTTAAGATGAAGTTGCTTGGTGAGCAGTTAACCTCGTTGTTGCAAAAGTGAATCAAGCCCATGGGATGCATTGGCTACAAAGTCATATAATTCAGTAGAGCACAAATGGCATAATATCCAACTGCATGAAGTAATTCCCTTTACAGTACAAACTTACTGCACCCTAATCTTTACCACAGGCTCAAGTTTCTCCTGCATGGTCAAATTATATCAAGGAATTACTATATATTGCCTTCCATAGAAAGAGTTTCCACTTAACAGATCTTAAGATGTAGGCTAATGGACAACCATCAACCATTCCAGAGCTTTTTAAAAGTCCTTAGAGACTGCAAAGCAAATATTTAGCCTCCTTCTGGGCTTGGGATTTATGGAGGACTCCTTAGAGAAATACCAAGCTAAAAGAAGTCTCAAGATGTTTCCAAAGAAAGGGATTCAAATATTAACTTTAAAATTGTTTAATAACAAAATTAACTCTTTTGTGGTGGTGTTAAACAAGTCCTGTTTCTTCAGCTTGGCCAAAGTACACTAGACGCAAACTCTTAAGTAAGAGAGCAAATGTGGCCATAAGTTTGCATAACTATTTTGCCTCTGTGGCTGTCAGTTTGAAAACTGCCATAAAGCATAACATAACATAAAGCAGCCTCAAGGGCCTATAACCCCAAGTGGTCATTATAGTCAGTTAGACGTAGGTAGACTTTAGAAGTCCTTTGGACACATCCCTTTTGTCTTAACCACCCTCCATATAACAGGGATTTCTAAGGAGTTGGTGTAGATCTGCAGTGTTGGTTCCTTGTCAGTTGGGAACACCCATCTCCTTGCTTCACACAGCTCTACACCAGGCTTATAGCAAGTTCACATGATTTATTTACATATCTTGATACCTAATGTTCTGCATTTTAACCACTTAAAAGTAAAAAAAACAGCAGATAAATCAGCCACTACTACTGTAACTTCTAAGTATGGCCTATGTGTTGCTCCTCATTTTCAACATCTTGGCCATAATTTTATCTTTTGAAGCATATATGCTACTTGTTATGTGGAGAGGAGGGAATGTTAGTGGTTGTTATTTTGAATGGCTTGTTGTTGAATCCATCTTTGCTATATATTTTTTTTTAAAGCTAAGTTTTATTAATTAAAATCAAGTCACTCAGATGCTTCAGTGACAAGTCACAGAGAGTGCCTATCAATACATACATACATACATACATACATTAATTAACCATATTTATGATATCCTGAATGCTTCCAACAGGCATTTTATAAAGCAACCCCCCACCCTGGCAAATCCATAAAACAATTCTCTTTCCTGATATTACAGGCAAGTTGCATTTGAGTATATTGGCCATCAGTGTGATAAAAACAGAGTGAATGTAATGCCTGGCTGGAATAAATATATGAAGTTTAACACATCCCTTAGCTTTTTCCTGACCAGTATTGTATTCCATGCACTAGAGAGTATTTGCAAATTAATGGGCGGGAGGGCAACCAAATAAGGAAGACCGATCTTTTCCTTAACCTGCACGAGTCTGCCACAACGTATGAAGATGCACAAGCCACACAGTGCCAGTGAGACAGAGGCAGGGAGACAGGCAAAATAATTTCTACTGCTAGAACTGGCAGCCTGGATGAGTGCTTGCCTTATTCATGGGACTTTTTCTCCCTAGACACCCACCCAAGAACCATTCAGTCACATTTATTATTCTGTCAAATACAATGTGCAATAAAGAGTCGATCTCCCCAATGATGGGTACCTGTGTTCATAGCTTGATTGTGAAACACATAAATCACATGTGAAGGGCAATGCATATGTGCTTTATGTTTCTTGCATCACCTTTTATTATCTTAGGACTGAAAAGTTAATAACCCAGTGGGTAATCATGCCATTATCAGTTTACATTGTAGTAAAGCCCATTCAAATGATGATTACATATGTTAATGAGTGTCGTTATAATGCACTACACAGTACATTACCTTCAATAAATATAATTGTTTATGCACTTTAATGAGGGGATATAATGCCCAAAAACTAATGGCATTGACTGAATTGTGATTTATTGCTAGAAAACTTTGCCATTAGGAAGGGAAATCTTACAAACCCTTTTTATGTTTACCTAACTTTTTTCCTTCTTTAAAAGCTGCCACTCATCTCTCCCTCCCTCTGCTTACAAGAAGGAAATTGCTCCAAGATGCTTCACCAGTTTTCCTTGTCAATGCTTTTCTTCACCTGAAGAAGCAGGAGGTGGGTTCATTTGGAGGTTTTAATGAAGATCATTATGTTTACCCCTTAGTAAGGCTTAATGCATTGTCTGGCAACAAACCTGATAACACGTCAGAATTTTGGCTGCAAATCAAGCAACAGGAAGTAAAAACGTGTTTGTTAAACTATAGACTAGAAAAAGAAAATAAGGTTAGAGATGACATTTTGGCCAACGGTCCTTCCTATGGCTGTAAAATAGCCAGAGAATAGTTCAGCGTGCTGAGTATTCATAGATCTCCAAATGGGAATGAATAACACTGAAGGTGAAATTCCACATGACCAATTCAACTTCTCGGTGCTTTTTTCTAGTAGGATGAGAGAGCACCTTTGTTTGTGGGATGAATAGAGAAAGACAGAGAGACAGAAAATGCTAACTAGGCAGCACTAGGATAACCTGTTGAAGATACAGTCTACTGAGAGATATGGGATGTCAGCGGGTGTGCTGAAGTTTCTACTTTAATTTCCCTGAATCTGGTTACATCCATGGATAGCACTGCTACAACATTTTAATTTTTGGAGAAAAGTATTGTGTATCATTTGTGCATTGTATAGTCATCACTGCTCCCATTCAAATCAGTGGCAGAATTCCCATTGACTTCAACAGCAATTGGATCCGGCCCATGGCAGGGCTTTATTTGTTTTATAGAGAATTTGCATATCTTGGGTGCATCTATATATGTGCTTTACTGCAGACTAATTAGCTCTGCAGTAAAGTGCCATCGTCTACTGGTGGGGTCATTTACTGTGCTGAAATGCATGTGTAGATGGTTACCAGGGGTGTAGTTTGTGCCCAGTCAGGTCAGCCAGCCAGGGCTCACTCCACACCAGCTCAAATTGCTGCTGTCCCGGGCACATGTGTAGACTTTGTGCCAAGGAACAGTTGACTCCGACTCAAAATGCCCCAGCATTTATTGCATTGCATTAATTGTATGTGTAGGTGCATCCAGTAAGTCCTGATTTTAACTTTTCATCATTGCCATATATAAAAAGTTTCCTTAAGCCTTTAAGAATAAATAAAATTGAAAATTAAAGCAAATAACAATAAGAATCTAGAGGCCATTAATATTCAGATACAACAGCAAATGTGATACAGAAATATTTAAGGAACCAGTATGAACTGCAGTGGTTTCTTAAGGTATACTCCTAAGGATATGTGTATGTAAAAATCACTTGAGAAACTTCCCAAGGATTACAGTCATATTCCAACTAGTTTGAAAGTCAGTAGTGTAAAAAAAAACAACAAAAAAACCCAAAAAACTTTGACATTGAGATGCAATTTGTGGTAAGATCTAATTAATTTTTTTGCTCCTAAGAATAATTTATTATTTACACTTCTTATTATATATGTATTTTAGCTTCATTAGTCTGCAATGCTGGAAAAAATTATACCTTCAAGTCCTATTTATCAAATTAATGGTGCAATTTCATAGTGACACATTCCACATTCATTAAACCAAGTACAGTAAAAATGCATTTAAATTAGATTAGTGTGATGTAATAAAGATTCCAGTGTATGGGGTGATATTCTAGCTGTAAAGAAACACCCGGATTGAGTTGAAAGCAACTTTGAGATAATTTTTCAAAATTGATTTTGGCACTGGTCTAAGTGAAAGAATAAGGAATAATGTCTGTATCCCATAGCTTTGTCTGCACAGCCAATGTGATGCCTTAATATAATAGAAGGAAACAAATAGCACACTATTCTATAGCCTCTATAGCAAGGGAGCCCTAAGTTTGCTCAGCAGAAGGCAGCATTATCATCTTCAGAAAATATTACGGAATGAAAGACTTTAAACTAGTTTTTTTTCTAGAACTGATCTTGTGTAACAGTATAGTAGTGTGCTGCCAGCTCCATCAAAATCTCAATTTTTCAGGACTTTGCATTCTACAAACAGACACCTGTGTATATGCATAATATCTTTGTATGTTCATGCATGTTTGTATGCACATATGTTGATATGGTATATGCTGTTTTACATTCCACTGTGCTGGTATTTGGAAATATATAAGCACGTTCCAGTCCACTGTGGATTTGATGGACACAGTCCCGATTTTATTTTGCCCTGACCTTGCTTGCTCCTACATTTCTAGTGACTTCTTGGATTTTTGATCAGGCTTCAGGTACAAGGTAGAAATAGCAATTCTATGTGGATGCTAACCATGTTCATCAGAAGGGGGTTCTCAAATCAGGTGATCTACCTCCCTCTTCCAAATATATTCCCTCTCTATATTTAGGGAACTAGTGTACCTGCTCCCTTGATTCTATTGCTGGAATCTATTTCAGTATTATGAATTTGAACATTATTTTTCACTCTACTCCCATTGGTAGAGTTAACTCCCTTAGCTCGCATTGCTAAGTAAGAGTGACTAGTAAATACCTGTGTGTTTGTGAGTCCAAAGGAGCTTGGTTGCTACAGTATAGATCACTAGGAATTTTGCTTCTAGTACCCCAGTCAAAATTCCAGTGATGGATGAGCTTAAGTGTACAACTTCCCATTGTGCTGATGGTGAACACTAATTGTGGCAACTCAAATTTGGGGTATTTCAGTTACCTGAAATTGCCCTCTTCATCACTATGTTGAGGAAATGAGATAAGAGTAGAATGCCTCTTTTTTCAAAAAAAAATCTTTCGTTTAGATATTCACAGGGAATTGTGTAACTCCTCTCGTCTTTGGGACACTGACTGTCTTTATTTTTGTACAGCATCTTGTACAGTGTCAAAACTTTATAGGCAGTTAAGAAACTGATAATATTTTAATAATTGTATATATTTCTTGGTGGGTCATCATTAACCATAATACATTACCAAGGTAATGTTTTTCAAATGCAAGGCTCATGGTAGTTCACAGAACAAGCAATGGAAGTGCACCAGCATCGCCACACAGTTCTGAGAAGATTCCTCAACTGTGACCCAGAAGCATCCCCCTTGAACACTGAAGGAAATTCAGTCTTCACACCAATTTCATCCTGTACTTCGGTGCAAAGACAAAGAGTTATGATGCTTGTGAACATCTCCCCAACAGGAAGTGATTTAAGACTACTACATAATTTAAAAGGAGTCATACAGTGTCTACTATAGTGACACTCAAAGGACCATGTAGATTGGGAACCTGTCATAACAGACGATCATAGTAACTTTTTGGTGTTTATGAGGGGACTGAATTTGAATTGGCACTCCAGAAACCTAATATCCTCCCTTACTAGTTTATTTCTGTTTCCTAGTTTGTTGAGATATTCAAGTTTATAAAATAAAAAAGAAGTAGAAAAGAGGAATAAAGCGAAAGTAAGGTTCTGTTGTGTTTGTTTGCATGTGCAGTCATAGGGAGTGCAAAAAGGTAGTTGTTGCATTTCCTAACATCTACATTAGTGCCTTATGGAAGCTCAGACTTCACGTAGGAACTCAAAACTTAAGGTAGAACTCTATCCTTGTAATCAAAAGGGGGATTTTTATTCAGAGATCCATTTAAAAGTATGTTAAATCATCATACGTACATACATGTATTAATATAAATTATTAAGCCTAATCAAGGTTAGGCTCAAACAAGATTAGGCTCAAACAAACCTAATCAAGATTAGCCTCAAACAATTGCAACCCATACTAGAAGAAGACCCAGTTCTTAAAAAGTTCTTCTCAGAGCCACCCATTCTAGCCTTTAAACAAGCACTGAACCTTGCTAACCTCATCACCGGAAGCAAACTTCCTATGGCCATGAACACATCGAATGGATACAGACCATGTCATGACAAGAAATGTATAATGCAAACACACCTCCACCACCCCCACATATACTACACCCCACAACAGAACCATCAGCATCCCTGCATCTTACAGGTGCGCCTCCAGAAATGTAGTATATCTCATCCAATGCACCAAATGTCCTGATGGAAAATATGTAGGAGAGACCAAACAACAACTGCGCACCAGAATGAATGCACATTGGAAATCTATCAGACAAGAATACACGATTACCTGTGGGGGCACATTTCTCACAAGAAAACCACTCTCTCTCCAATCTCTCACTTCTGATCCTTAAAGGGAATTTACAAAACACCTTTCACAGATGAGCCTACGAACTTCACTTCTTAAACCTCCTGGATACAAGAAATCATGGACTAAATATAGACATTGGATTTATGACACATTATAACTTGCCTAACATCTGACTCCCCAGGCACCTCTCCACTATTTACCAGCTACATTCATTCTCCTCCCCCCCCGCCCCAATCTGTCTCTCATCTACTGACTCCACAATTTACATCTTCACTGACTGGCTTTCCTGCATGCATACCAGCTCTGGCTTCTTTACTATTCATTCCAGCCAGGAAGAACACACACAAACTGCAGATGCTTCATCAGCCTGACAAAGGGTATCTGTACTCAAAATCTTGCAAAGAAGAATTTTTCCAATTATTTGAGTTGGTCTAAGAGAAGATATAAGATTTACCCAAAGAACATTGTCTGCCTATGTCCTTAGACCAACACAGCTACAACCTATACCCCTGTAACCCTAATCAAGAGATTGGTCCTGGCCAGTTTTTCATTTGGCCTGAGTAACCTTAAAATCCTAGACTAATGTTAAGGGCCCCAGTTCTTTGTCCTTTTAGCTTCAGCTTCTCAATCTTTCTACTGGGATATATCTTTGAACACAAGCTTTCACAGCTTCTTTCTACCATTTTCCCAGTCTTTATAAGTTTCTATAAACAATTAATACCCATTAGTCTTTTTTGGCTAGCAAAAAAAGCAAAAAAAGAAAAAGGAAAGTGACTCCATCCGGCCAGGGAGGGACAAGATACAAGAGCCAAGAAAGAAAAATGATTGTAAAAATGAAACAAACCTCAGCTGAAATTTGCATTTCCCCATCTATCTCAATTGGAGATTTCTGCTACCATGCACCATATGGTGCAGAGTGAGGCTATAAATATGCTACACTCCCAGACCCATTTCTAATGGCATTTCCCATCAGTAAGCAGGTGCTGCTGGCTTCTCTAGTGCCCCTCAATATAGAAAGCTTGAGGTGATTCCTTTGTATGCAATTGCCCAGTAACCACTGTACCCTGGCAATAGGTGCTTTTCTCCATGATAATAAGTGAATGGCTAAGTTTTAGTGACATTAGCTAAAGAATGGTAAAAATTGCTTTGCAGTGTACACCTGCAGCAGCTTCTTTGTTTTTCACTTGAGTCTCCAAATTAGACTTCACAGAAAGAATCTACTACAGCTAAGGTTCCCACCTGGGTTAATCCTTTCAGTAGTATTCTCCAAACCTCTTGGAGCTAGATAGCAATTCTTATGCATAGGGGCCAGTTGGATATCACATTACTCCAGTGGCAACATTGGACAGCTAGCCTCCCAGTCTCCTTTTTATTGTCCTTTTCTCTAGCGAGGAAGTGGGGGTAGGCAGGCTCCTGGGGGAGGGGGGGAGGATTGGAGATCTGGAGGAGGATTGGGGGGGGACTGGCAGGGTCTGCAGGGGGTGTTGCTGAGGTTCAGGAGGGTTGGGCAGATCAGAGGGGTCTGCATGTTCCACAGGGGAACTTGGAGGGGATGGAGGAGGCTCTCTTCCCACCCCCAGGGGCAGAGGCTATTTTTAGCCCCTCAGTCCCCACAGTGAACTTACCCCCCATTCCTCCACCCATTGGGACTTCTCTTCCTTGGCCTTCAGCATTGGCAAACACTGATAAAACCAGCACCAGGAGTGGCTTGTGGGATGGGGTTTTGGTGGGCTGAGGAGGGAGGGGCTGGCTGGTCCATGGGGGTGGGGCAAGGGGTGGGATGCTAATAATAGCCCAGAGCCAGAGAGAGGGTAGGAAAAACACCCTGGGGCTGAGACGAGCGGCTGGGCTTTCCCGGCTCTGGTGCTGCATTGGGAACTCTACAGAAGTTCAGTTAGATCATTCTCTCTGTACCCAAGCTATGTTAGACTGCCTCAGAAGTAGGGTTAACTTAGATCAGGTCAGTCATTTTTAGACAGATCTAACTGTCCTGAACTTCTGTACAGTTCACACTTAGGTCTACCTAACTTGCATAAGTTCTGCACCTGGGCAAACTAACTTAGGTCAGGTGGACATTTTTCCATGATCTTATCTCCCCCTAACCTCCCCAAATGTTTGAACAAAGCCCATGAGTAGCAAATTTCTATGTCATGCATCAGAAATGTGTATAGTTCTGAAACTCAGTTGTGGACAACTGCATGGGGTGTTACAGCCTGAAACTTCTACATGCATTCACTATTTGTTTTATTAACCTCTGGGAATTTTGTTAGCACTTCCTATGCGTCCCAAAGGAAAGTAGTGGTGCTAGCAATGGAGTGAATGTTATGAAGCTGGATGGTAAGCTGCCATATAAAAGACAGTCTTAGTCCATTGCTTCACACTGGGGACAATAGTGCAGGCTGATTGTAGTCAGTGACCACATTTTTTGAATCTGTTGCAGTGCTTCAAAAATATCCAAAAGGTCAATATATTGTTTATACCACATCAGTGATGCTAGAGGGAATAACAACCTTCAGTAAATCCTATTATTTCCACAACTATACTAATAACATGAGAAACTATAGATATAATAAAAGTTTATATCTATAGTTGCTCTGCAGACACCTCCTCTGGTATGGTATAAATATAATATATGAGACTTGGCAGTGTAATACAGTTTTTATTTCAGTTTTTTAGGTATGGCCATGCACATCCATAACTCATGAAAATAAAAAGTGTATTACACTGCCAACTGTTACATATTCCCTAGTAAAGCAAAAATGGCAAAATAAATTTTATTTTTCTCTTCTCTCCACCAGCAAAGTGTCTGGCTGATATGGTCATGACGAAGTGTTAGAATAAATATTATTTATCTAAACATTTTCTATGTCATAACCATGGTTGTCCTGTCTATTTGTCAGTCCTGTCTATCTGTCAAATGCAACATACTTCCCCTCCCCCTGCATGTTTGTTTTGTTTTTAATTTGATGCTCCTGTACTTACTGCTGTTCCCTGAAAGTGGAAGGAAGAAAGATTGCTGCCTCACTTGCCCACTCCTGGATTTTGTAAGGTACATACTCTTTGTGTCTTAAGAGCTCTAGCATCTCTGTGTGGGACATGTGCATTGACTCTGTAGCATGGGTAGCACATTTTAAGGACACGCCTAATAGTGCAAATGAAGAAACATCCCAGCTACATAATGTACTAAGTGGTACAAAAGGTGAGAATTCCTATGATTCATAGATAGGGGTGGGGAAATGCTCAGCTAAAGCTGGCTAAGCCTGCTTCATCTCAAAGAAACAGAATGAATATACCACTTCCGTATCATAGGAGGCAAAAAAGGAAAAAATCTTGTCAGCTGTATTTTATTTCATTTTAGATTTTACTTTGTGCTCCCAGGGTAGGAAATATCCTTTTAATCATACATGGCATCAAGACTGTAATTATTACTTATAATTATTCATAATTTTGCCACAGTACCTTTCTTCCTTGAAACTTTTCCTGGAAGCTCACTTCTTCCATGATGCCCAAAGGAAGTAACTCAATACTCCTGCTATGCTGCTTTTGAAATTGCATGTGTTAGGACCAAATATCAGTATTACCTTGTTTCTGTAACTTTTGTCCATCCAAGCTCCCTCCTTGTTCTACAGTCTGTTTCCCCCTGATCCTGTCACATCTGTAATTTAACTCCCAAGCCCGCAGTCTAATTTGATTTGTAACAGCAGGCTCATATGCCTATAACAATCACTGGGGCTCTGCACTATTACAGGGGTTTGTCCACCCAGGCTGCACTGCAAGAGTGGGGCTTTAGATGATAAGCACTTTGGGCAGAGATCATGAACTAAGTTGTTATGAGCTGGTGTAAATTGGCACGGTTCCATTGACATTGGTTTTCTATGGAACATCTCAGCACATTTGGACAGGCTATCCAGTAATCAATAATAATAAAATTGAAAAAGTCATATAGTTTCTTCCTTGTACATCATTTCCCTCTTCCACTGAGTCTATATGTTCCTGCTGCAGTGCTCTCCACAGTTCCTAATTGTGACTATGGGCAGGTTGTCTTATCACTCCTATTAAGCAACATGCGAGTACCTTTATTTAACCTCCCTGCCATATTCATCTTTACAGTACGAACTCACCTTTTGGAACCTCCCATCCCCCTTGCCCAGGCAATTTGTGTACAAGGTATGGGCAGATTATTGTGAGTCCATACTTATGGGTTATCCTACTCATTTTCCCCCATGTATGCAGTGGGAGGGGAGTGCAGGGTGGCATGTACCTCCCCAAGGCAGCAGGACTGTCAGGTTCCCTTCACTCTGCAAATGAGTTTGGTCCTGAAGGTCCAGAAAAATCCTCAAGGAGGCTTTGTGTGCCTCCATGTCTCCTCCAACTAACATATTACTCAGTTACCACCTGTTAATCTGCAATCACTAGTGCACAGAGTATCAAACCAGGGCCAAGGAAAGGGAATATGTTAATGGAGACCCTGTCTTACATGCTAATGTCTCCTTTTTTGGGTGGAAAGAGAGGAGTAATTTACTGATACAAAATTAAGAGAAATTTCTGAAGCTCCATAGCCCGAATGGCACTAAATAAATGTATGATTACCATCAGTAATGATAATTGATTCCCTTTAAAGCATGCCTGTGTTGCAAAACCATAAGCAAACCTCTAGACAAAGAAAGGAGGACATAGAAGGGAGGAACACAGGCTTTGAGACAGTCAGCATGATGTGTTTTACATTACAAATCTAGCATACTAATACTAGATCACTGCACAGGTGGGAGGAGGTCTTTGAGGGCCACTGAGCACAGAATTTTATCAATGTGTCACAATTACAGAAACACCTGTGCTAAATAACTTTGAGCGCTGATCCACTGTGAAGAGTCATTGCTCAGTAGCCCTCAAAATTTCTCATTTCTTACCTGGAGTGGAGGTAGTGGTGTAGTTGGGTACTGTCTGTTCAGAACTTCCTAAATGTTTTCCCCATGTCACCTATAGCATAAACATACACTGACAAAATCACCACATTCTAGGTCTCTGCATTTTTGTTTTCAATGGAAGGAGAGAAAAAAAAATTATAATTACCTCATTATATAAGCACATACCGAACCTGCATCACTGAAGCAAATATTGGAAGTTTCCTCTGAGACCAGGAAGTTTTGTAACTTGAACATACAGAGCAAATTCTACAATCCCATCTCAAGTAAACCTCCCACTGCAGTGAACAGATATTCCCCCAGAGGAAAGATTCAGTATTCCAAAATTTACTCTATAGTGCTATGAACAAGGTCAGTAAAAAGGTACCCAATTTTAAATATATGAATCAATGGGGCAGGTCATGTGCTTAAAGTTAGTCATATGCTTAAGTACTTTTGCAAATGGGAACCCGAACCGATGTATCTTTACATGAAATAGATCAGATCAGTGGAACAGATCAGACAGTTAATCACTATATTTAGTTGCAAGGAAAAGGGCATTGCTGGAAAATGTGCCTCAAATAGAAAAATAAACAAGCAACAAATGAGTTAAAAATTGCCAATATACCAGAAGAGTACTCAGATAATTCATCTCCTATTTGAATTCATGGGAAATCAGGGATTTTCAAAGATGCTGTGTGAACCAAAAATAGTTAAAGTAATAGAATATATTCTTTGGTTTGCTTTGCCATACAGTGGAATGAGAGCTGCATTCTTTGACTCTTCCGCATTGTAAAAACTGAAATACCTGGATGGGGAACTGTCAGAAAAACAGTAGTTTCCACTATGAGCACCATATATACATCCCTGCTCATAGCGATAATGAAACAGACCAAGTATTGTAACTGATCTTTTGAATTTGTCCTCAGGAAACATCTGATTCAATGAACTGCCAATAAACTATGTAACTTTCTGATAGAATAGGTAAAATATGTTTGAATGGTGGATTTGATCCTGTCAATCAGAAAGCAAATGCAGGCCCTTGCATATTGTATGATGCAAGCATAAATATGTTCTACATCTATATCTATATATTCTAAAATAATAAAAGTCTTAGTCTGTCTGTCTGTTTGTGATGTTTATTCACACTCTGGTTGACTTGGCAGCCAGTCACAATGCTGACCGAAACAACCAATCAGAGTGCTCCAAGAGTGCTCCGGACAGGAGGCAGCAGTGCTGGCGGCGCAGCGGAACACAGCCATGATAATGCCGGGGATGGAGGGGACAGAGCGGGGGGCGCGGGCTGAGGCCAGCAGCACTGGCCTCATGTCCCCCCACCCCTGGGGTCCTGCTCCCTGGAGGAGCCCATGGTGATGGAGGCCTGGAGGGTGGTGGTGGCACAGGGTGCTGGCTGAGGGGGATGGGGGCAATGATGGGGCAAGCTTCCCCACCCCTGCTCCTGGGAGGTGGCGGCAGCACTCTGTCAGCACCCACCTCCCTCTCCCCACTCCCCCACATCATTCCTGATGGCCAATTGGCTAATATATATATATTCTTTCATATAATTGCCCTTAATTTTTAGGCCAGCTTTATCTTCTGGTTTTATTCTGACAATTGTTAAGGTTATAAATGATTGTGGGTTCAATTTTATGCCCAGAATTATTTTATGGGAACAATATAGATTGCTCAGACTGATTTGCAGTCAGGCTCAGATCCAAAAATGTATAGGTGCTTAATGTAACTAATTTTATTGAGTTAGATACCTAAATAAGAGTTAAGCAGCTGAAAACCTTTACTGGATACACAATATTAATACTATTAGTGCTAAATATTAATATAGCATATATTAGTGGGGCCCAACCTTCCAACCCAGCAGGCTGGATAAGTGGCCTAGGATAAGTCTGCAGGTTGGATCCTGCATGGGGTTGGTTCACAGGTATGATCCAGTATGCCCACTAGGCCCTGTATGCTGGATCTAGCTGTCCATGCCAGCCTGTCTCCACATGCAGCCCTATCTCGTGCGCCAGATGCAGTCATACACTGGCCTGACCCCATGCCAGCCCAAGTCTGCGCAGTCTAGATGCAGCCATATGCAAACCCAACCTCACATCCAGCCACAGTGACCTCATGTGCCAGCCCTACCATATGCCAGTGCAATCTAGGACCATGTCATCCTGCCTGCTGGGCTCCCCATAAGTCAGGACAATTGGCACCAGGAAAGTGCCAATTAATGCTGCTACTGCTCCACTGCTGCCAAATTTCCAGACCTGTGGGGTGACCCACAGGCTGAATGACACGTCCTCACAGGCCAGAGGTTAAATACCTCTAGCATAAACTATTGCAAGGTTCAATATTTGTGCAACAGTTTGTAGCTACAAAATTAAACTCCTCCCTTTGAAAATCTCTGTCTTACTTTATCAAATTTTATAAACCTTAATCTATTAGGAGTCTCCCATGTTAGACACTATTATATTATGCATTAATTACAATTATTATTACTACATAATATTAATACCATGTAATAGATATGCAAGACGCCTTGAAGTACTCCTTACATTCATATTCATCAATTACTGGCAGAGTACTATGTAACTTAGTTTGGAAGGGAATCTCAAGTTACCTAACTTGCATGGGTTTGAAGTAAGCTAGTCAATGTTTGGCAGATAGGTACCAATTCACTGGTATTAAGATTAATCTTATTGTTTCCTATTTGTATTCAAACTGTGGTTAGCATTCCCAAACAGAATCAGAGCCCTATTTTGTCAGGTGTTGTACATGCATGTAGTAAAAATCAGTATGTACAGAATCATATACAATATGCTGTAAATGTTGATATTAAAAGAAAAAAAAAAGTATAAAAAAGTGGGTGAAATTTTCCAAATTGCCTTGATTATTATGGTAAATTTAAATCCCCTAGCAGTCTTGGAATTCTAAGCAATTGACTGTAAAGTAATTTATAGGTATCAGGACAGAGTGCTATACTTATGGACAATAGTAAGGGTGCTGTTACAAGTTACCTTTAAAACGTTTTAATCTGTGGAATGTTACGCTGTCAGAAGTTTAGAACAGTTTCAGAGCAGTCACAGGTTAAGACTTAATGCCATCTCAGACCGGCACAACTGTGGCTTGCCATTAGAGCACCTGGCAAGCAGGGACATGAAAAGGAGCCAGGACTCTCTCCCTCCTCTGAGGTGCAAGAGGAGAGGGCAGGGTGGCATGTAGCTGGGAGGTGAAGAAACCACCATGTGGCTTCCCTCACACTGCAGGTAGCAGGAGCTACCCAAAACCATGGGTGGGAGGTGAAAAGTCCTGGGAAAAAAATTGTTTGAATGGGTGAGAAGTACAGAGTAAGGGATGGAAAAAAATAATAAAGGACCAAAATCTTGCTTGTGTTTCACTGAATTGGGACTGTGTCAGGAGGGAGTTTGTTTGTACTCATACTAGGGCAGAGCTCAGACCCAGCAGGTTTGCTGCATGCCATATCAGGGCAGGAGTTAGGTTAGCACTCACACCAGGCAGAGCTTGAGACCCAGCAGGCTCACTGCATGGATTGGCTAAAGGGGTGCTGACACAGCCATTTCAAAAGAATAGGTGTTCAGTTGAAATGAATACAGTGGGGGAGGGGAAGCTGAGCCATGATGTAGTAGCCAGCAGCAGTGGGGAGAGGAGAGGTGAGGTGGGTGGGGATGGAGATGTTAAATGCCAATTGCCTGTGTTTATTATCAGTTAACTAGTTTTTTAATTGCTCCCCTTGCACCAATGGCCAGCCAGCCAGCCAGTCAGCCAAGTGCATGGGGATGCTAGATGAAGCAGAAAACCTGAGTGCTCAGGATAGGCAGGGTGTGCTGGGGTTACAGCCCTTGGGGGCCGGAGGGGGTGTTGGCTTGAGCCAGCACCACCTCCCCTGGACAGTGAAGTTCAGGAGGATTGAAAGTTTGCCTGCAGAGCAGAAGAGTGGAAAGGGTTGGGAATGGTACATCCTACAATGCTGGAGGAATGAAAATAAGAGTGTTTTATCTCCCTGGACCGGAGTAAAAATCCCCTGGAATGTTTTGGGTAAAACAGATCAAAGATATCCCTTACTTGAACTGGAATAACTTTAAACAGTTGAAGAGGATACTAAGCATGGGATTAACACCCTTAAATGGGTGAATGCTCCTATCTGAAGTGCCTTTATGATGGTTTAGAAAACTGAATAGTTTCCATCTTCAATGACTCTGCCATATCCATAGTGTGACAAAATCTCCAACTTTGCTGTTCTGGAATGAGCCAACATACCCAGTATGTTCGTGCTTATGAGACAGAGACGCCTCCATTGGTTAGGACATGAGAACTGTATGAGCGATGGCTGAATCCCCAAGGACATACTTTGTGGTGAGCTAGCCACTGGAAAATGTCAACTTGGATGGCCCAAACTCTGTTTTGTTAATTTCTGCAAAAAAAACTTTCTGTGAGCTGTGCATTGGTGGCCAACGCTGGGAATCAATCACTGTGGACTGCTGTGAGTGGAAAGCCAGCGTGAAGCAGGGCCTACCTCACTTCAAGATGGAGAGGGTCAATGATGAGATAGAGAAGAGGCTGGAAAGACAAGATGGTATTTGGCATGCTGGCGCAAGCTCAACTGAGTTTGTATGTGCAACTTGCTGGAGGGTCTACTTGTTGTGCATCAGACTCCTCAGCCACTCAAGAAGCTGTTGCAGTAGCTGGTAACTCACCAAAGGCACAATCTCCATGGTCTCCCAAGACCAATGGCTGCCAATGATGATAATGATGGTTTAAAGGTAACTTGTAAGACAGCCCTTAGACATTCTACTTAAGGGTATAATCAGAGTGTATGAAGAAAGGAGACATCTACAGGAGAGGAGACATCTAATCAAGAAACCTCTATTGTACTTAATATTTATCATTGCCATATTTACTCACATAGAGCACACCCTGGAATCATAGAGAAGTAGGGCTGGAAGGGACCTCCAGAGGTCATTTAGTCCAACTACCTACCTTGTTTTTTGAAAAGCAGAATGAAAAAAAACAGATCTTTTCTTGTAGTAAGTAACTGAGTAGCAACAGCTAGGGAGCTGAGCCTGCTCATTGTTCTACTCTCGGAAGATTTTACTTTTGGGTTCACCCACAGCCAGCAGCACCCACCTTTACTGTATTTCTCGCATACAATGCACACTCTAATCTTCAGCAGCTTTTTATTATGGTACATTTCTGTGATGTGCTCAATCACTACCATCTGGGGCTGGTAATGAAATAATTAACTGGGCAACTGGCTGCTGCTCAATAAGGATTGCAGATAAAAGACAATCAGGGACTTGGTCAGGATTCATTAAGGGAAAACCTTGTGGGTGAAGGACTGGCTGGCTGAAGAGATGAGCTGAAAGTGGCTGAGGTGAAACCTGGTGATGCAGTGGCCTATTGGCTCAGTGGTTGGTAGCCCATAGGTCAAGTAAGGCTGGCTAGGTAGGTGCCTGGAAGGTCAAATCTAAAGGACTGGTGAAAGTTGGAGTCTTCCACCTCCCATGCTAAAGGACTGATTGCTGTTCATGGCTTGAAATAAGTCAGGATGACAATTGTAACAAAAATGAATGAGATGTGGGAGAGGAGTAACCCTCTGATCGTTCAAGTAGTGCTTAAAGGTTTCACCCAGATTGGGACCTCATTATAGTGGCTGCAATATGGCAGTACAGTGCAGAGAGCCCTTCCAAATAGCCTGGCAGTAAAAAAAAATGGAATCCCTGGGGAAATTAACCAAAAGGCAATAAAATAACTAAAATACAAGCTTTTTGTCACAACTTGGAGGGGGTAACAAAAAATCAATAGCAATAATCAGAATTGTAATAACAAATCATCTTGTCCATGTACAGACGTTCAAAAAACCAGGGGAGGAATCAATCAGTTACACAGTTTTCTCTAAGTGACCTAGATCAGGAGAGAACAGTATAAATGTTTGCTCTTATGGGAGGGAGGGGGTGGCACAGTACAGGCAGCCTCCACTGATTAAAGCCTGTAGGCCAGGGGTGCTCCTCCATACCTCCCAGTGTGCCTTGAAGGCTTCCTGGGCTGCTAGAGTCTGTTGAAAGCAGCTGAGCACCCAGGCCACCCCTGTTTAGCTGCTGGGCATGGGCAACCATGCCTCCAACCCCCTCCAACTACTTCACCACGGGTCCTCCTCCACACCCTCAGAGGCTTCCAGGAGAGCCCCAGAGTCAGTTCTCTCCCTTGTTAACTACATGTGCCTCCATGTCCCTGGCTCCCTGCAATGGTAATCAGGGGGCTGGGAGGCACTCTCCATGTCTGGCAGGGGGGCTGCAAGGAGGTGTCAGAGGACAGGGACCCACAAACCCATGGCAGCTGTGTCATAGTTTCATCATTGGTAGGGTCGGAAGGGACCTGAGCAGATCATCAAATCCAACCCCCTGCCATGGCAGGAAAGAGTACTGGGGTCAAATGACCCCAGCAAGGTGTTCATCTAGCCTCCTCTTAAAGACCCCCAGGGTAGGAGCCAGCACCACTTCTCTTGGAAGCTGGTTCCAGATCCTAGCCGCCCGACAGTGAAGTAGTGCTTCCTGATGTCTAGTCTGAATCTACCCTCTGCCAGCTTGTGACCGCTATTTCTTATCACTCCTGGGAGTGCTTGGGGGAACAGCGACTCCCCCAATGCCTGCTGGTCCCCTCTGACTAGTTTATAAATGGCCACTAGATCCCCCCTCAGCCTTCTCTTGTGGAGGCTGAACAGGTTCCGGTCCCTCAGCCTCCTCTCGTAGGGCCTGCCCTGCTGCCCCCTGATCATGCGAGTGGCCCTCCTCTGGACCCTCTCCACATTGTCCACATCCCTCCTGAAGTGCGGCGCCCAGAACTGGACACAGTACTCCAACTGCAGCCTGACCAGTGTCGCATAGAGGGGGAGGATCACCTCCTTGGACCTGCTTGAGATGCATCTGTGGATTCATGACAAGGTGGGGTTGGCCTTCCTGACCGCATCCCCACACTGTTGGCACATGTTCATATTCGCATCAATAATGTCTCCAAGATCCTTTTCTGCCTCTGCACTGACAAGAAGGGAGTTCCCCAGCCTGTAGGTATGCTGCTGGTTCTTCCTCCCCAGGTGCAGTACCTTGCACTTGTCAGTGTTGAAACCCATCCTGTTCTCATCCGCCCACCCCTGTAACTTGTCTAGGTCCAATTGCAGCCTATTCCTCCCTTCTAGGGTGTAGGATGAAACATTAAAAAAAAAAATTGTAATATGTAATACCATATCCCTACAGAGCACTTGTTTAATTTGTTGGAATGCCTTTTCTCTTTCTGGGGTCCATTGCAATGGATGATTATCCTGCCCTCAGATCATGTCCGTAAGTGGGCTTGTCATTCTGCAAAATGGGACAAATCTGCAGTAGTAATTGGCCAATCCTAAAAACACCCTCATTTGCTTTTTCTTTCAAGGTGGGGATATTCTTTAATTATGGCTACTTTGTCTGCTAGTGGTTTGATTTCTCCTTGCCCAACCAAAAATCCAAAATATTTGGTTTGTAGTTTTCCCATGGAGCACTTCTGGAGATCTGCTATGAGACCTGCTTTGCGCAACTCCATGAGGATTGTTTTCAAGTGCTCTATATGTTGGGTCCAGGTTTCAGAAAAAAAATCACAATATCATCTATATAGGCTGCTGCATTTGGCTGGTGCGGCTCCTGGATCCAGTGCATCATTTGTTGGAATGTGGAAGCCACACCACTGAGACCAAATAGCATAGATAGAAACCTAGAGAGCCCCCATGGAGTCCCAAAGGCCATTTTCTGCTACTCTTTGTTTTGCAATGGGATTTGCCAATAGTCTTTTGATAGATCAATGGTCAAAATAAATTGTGCTTGCCCTAGTTTTTCTATGAGTTCTTTTATTTGTGGCACTGGAAAGGCATCAAAGTCCATGATGGCATTTAAGCAGTGAAAATTTACACAAAGTCTTAACAATCTATCTGGCTTAGGCACAGTGACGAGAGGACTTTGCCAGGGACTTCTTGACTCTCTAATGACTCCATATTCTAACATTTTTACAATTTCCTCCCTTATGGGGCCATATAAATCCATTTCCTCTGGAAATCCATTTACCAAGCTCTTCTGCTACTGGCTACCCGTGACTGCTCTCAGGGTATGGCATCAGGATACCACGTGCCGTAATCAACTAGAATTAATAGAAATTGGTGACCTTGATTACTTCTAGGTAGTGGCCCTACAACATCCAATGCAACTCACCAAAAGGGTTTCCCTAGGATTGGCATAGACATTAAGGGCACTCAGGGTGGCCTGTACATCGATACTAATTGATATTCTCTGCAACTTGCACAAAAACAAGTTACATCTACTGACATCTTGGGCCAATAAAATTGTTGTTCCAATCTTGCCTCCATTTTTTCAGGGCCTAAATGTCCATTTAATGGGTTGGCACGGCCTAGTGACAAAAGTTGTCAGGGTACCGTTAATTACGTGACTTCCACCTCTTCTTCCTGATGTCTGTTTAACTCTACATAGAAGCTCCTGTCATGGGCGACTGCTGCCACCTTAGTCAGGGGGGACATGTGCCCCCGCCAGCAACCAGTCATCAACTGGGAGCAGGGTCCCCCTGCATCCAATCCTACCAACTGGGAAGTGGCTGTGGTGCTCCCAGAAGTGGCTGTGGTGCTTCATCCGGCGCTCCCACTCCCTGGCCAGCACTGCTGGGGGGGCACCAGTGCTTCCACCTGCCCCCCCGCCCATCTCCTAAGCAGGGAGCACAGCCTGTCAGGGGGTGCACCAGCACTCTCAGGGGGTGCATGTTCACTTTTGTGTACCCCCTACGCATCACCACTGCCCCGGTTGAACTTCATAATGGGGAATTTGTCCCAACAACTCAGGTCTATCTCCCCCTTCCATTGTGTTACTTGATCAGCCAATACCTGCTGGAATTATTCCTTTGTTTGTTATTTTTCCCTGAACTGGACAGCTCTGGTCAGTGCTTCACTGTTGACCTCTGTCTCATTTTGTCTCATGGCTGGTTTCTTTTACTTCAGCCCCCAGAAGAACCTCCACAGCTTCTTGTTCTTCATCTAAACAGGTGACCAATTTATATAGCCCTTTCCAATATCATCCCAGTATCATTTTACAGGGCAGACCCTTAGCTTTTCCTACATCTGTCTCCCTCATAGTAGATTCAGTTGTTATTTTAAATTTCCATTGTGGATATGAAAACATTTTTCCATGCATGCATCTTATGCAAAGTGGCTGATTGTTATTGTGTGTAGGCAAGGATAATAGGTGTTTGGGACAGCTCCCTGGCAGAGACACATGGGTGCAAGCCCATAGTGCCCCTGAGAGCCAAAGACCCCAGAAGACCCTTCCAGAGGACCCCAATCTACCCCCAGCATGGAACCAGGTGGAGCCATGTGAACAGGGCCCATCCAGCAATATGGTGATAGGCATGTGCCGCACCCCAAGGCTTCCTGATCTGGATGGACCTCCCCCTCCTGGTACCTTGGGGGTCTCTACCCAGACAGGGTCCATGGTCCTAGCCTCCACACAGACAGAGCCCTTGAATCCAGGCTGTGGAGGCTGCCTGGCACATCTGCTGGAGGCTGGGATCTGGGGTACAGGCACTCCCACCACCAAAGAAGCAATGAAGGGTGATTGTTGAGGGAGATTCCCTGCTGCAAGGAGGAGAAAGTGCCATCTGTCATCCAGATTGCTTTGCTTGATTGGTCTGCTGCCTTCAGGATCTGAGATGTAACGGAAAGGATCCCAAAGCTGGTCTGCACTATGGACCACTACTCCATGCTCCTTGTCCACGTGGGTACCAATGACATGGCGAGAAACAACCTGGGGAGAATCATGAGTGACTACAAGACCATGGGTGAACTAGGAGCACAAGTGGTCTTCTCTTCAATCCTCCCAGTTAGAGGCTGGGGTCACTGGAGGGAGGATTGTGTTGAAGAACTCAACTGAAGGCTTTGGAGATGGTGTCACCATGTTGGTTTTGGATTCCTCGACTTTGGTATTCAGTAGACCTGTGCAAATAGGGAAGTATTTGATTTGGATTTGGCTGATTTGGAGGTCAGTGGTTCAATTTGTAGATTCAGATCACTGTCCCAAATCAATTCGGTCAAATCATCTTCAGAAGATTCAATGCTGATTCAGCAAGATTTGGAGATTCGGCCATAGACTATAATGGGGAATCACTGAAATACCTATAACTTTGTTATTTTTTGGCAAATTTAGATTAAAACAGCAGGGATGATAGCTCTTTCTGAGGGAATGAAGCTGGCCAAGTTTCAAGGACATAGGTGCATGGGTTTCTGGGAAAATGCATCTCAAGGTGCTGACAAGCAAAACTCGTGACATGTGTGACTGTGTGTGTATGTTAAGGCACAGCAGGGATGGCAGCCTGTAACAGGGGGCCTTCCCAGTGCTTAGGCAGAAACAGCTCACAAAAGAGGAAGAAAGGCTGCAGACAGAGGCTTATGTGCTGTTTCTACGTTCCTCCCCCAGAGCACTGTGATTGGAAAGAGACTCAGGGAAAAATCATAGTCACTGGCCAGCTACAGATATCAGTTTTCCCCCCCATGCTCCTCCTCCCTCTTATCAGTTTCTGTTCCCCTGAAGGACTCAATTCGGAGACTTCTGATTCAATTTGGAGAGATTAAAGGGTCTCCTGATTTGATTCGGATTCAGCGATTTGGCCTCTGAATTTGGGCCGAATCTTCTCCAAATCAAATTAGTGACCGAAGCTTCACACACCCCTAGTATTCAGTTCAACAGCCTTGGTATGCATGCAAGAGATGGTATCCACCTCACAGGCAGAGGGAAGAAGCTCTTCTCTACGAGAATCATGGACTTGCTGAGGAGGGCTTTAAATTAGGCAAGCCTGGGGGAGTGGGGGTAGATTCCACTATTGAGCATAAATCCTCTGGCTGAGAACACCCAAGGGAGGTATTCACATAGAGGACATCCAGAAGAGTACCAACATTCCCAGATAACTGCAGAAGGACAGAAAACCTGAGAAGACTAGGGGTGAACTCAGCTGTCTTTATGGGAATGCTCAAAGCATGGGCAATAAACAAGATGAACGGGCACTCCTTCTAACAGATGAGGAATTGAACCTCATTGGGCTGATGGAGACCTGGTGGGATGATACATATGATTGGGCAGTGGATATTGAGGGCTATAGGCTCTATAAGAAGGTTTGGGTTAGAAAGAAAGGTGGAGGGGTGGCCCTCTATGTGAAAGAGCAATACCTATCCCTGCAGGTTACACTTGACTGTATGGGGAGGCCCCTTGAGACCCTCTGGGTCAAGATACAAGGGGCCTCAGGAGAATGGGACCTGATGATGGGAATGTACTATAGGCCTCTCCACCAAGAAGAGGAGAGTGACCAGGCATTCTCCAGGGAACTGACCAAGGCAGCCAACACTAAAGATTTGATAGTCATGGGTTACTTCAACTACCCTGACATGTCGGGATGACCATTCAGCCAGCTCCAGCAGGTCAATCAACTTCTTGGCAGCTATAGATGACCTGTTCTTGGTCTGACTAGGGGTAAAGCCACTCTGGACTTGATGGTGACCAAAGGGGAAGACATGGTAGGTGACCTGAAAATTGAAGGTATTCTGGACAACAGTGATCATGTGTTCAAATCAGTGGGCCCAGATAAACTTTATCCAAGAGTGCTAAAGGAATTGGCCAGTGTCATAGCAGAGCCGCTGGCACAGCTGTTTGAGCACCCATGGTGCTCCGGTCAGGTCCCAGAAGACTGGAAAAGGGCCAATGTAGTCCCTATTTTCAAGAAGGGGAGGAGGGAGGAACCAGGAAACTATAGGCCAGTTAGTCTCACCACTATTCTTGGGAAAACTCTGGAAAAAATCATTAAGGATCACATTTGTGGGAGCCCAGCAGGGGAAATAATGCTGAAAGGAAATCAGCACAGGTTCATTGCAGGTAGATCCTGCCTGACTAACCTAGTGTCTTTTTATGACCACATCACAAAATGCTTAGATGCAGGAGTTGAGGTAGATGTCATCTACCTAGACTTTGAGAAGGCCTTTGATATGGTATCACATTCCGTTCTCATAAATAAACTGACAGGCTGTGATGTAGATCATAACATGGTCAGGTGGGTGGCAAATTGGCTTAGGGGTCAAACCCAGAGAGTGGTGGTGGACAGGTCGATATCGACCTGGAAAGATGTGGACAGTGGAGTCCCACAAGGCTCGGTCTTTGCACCAGTGCTATTAAATGTCTTCAGCAGTGACTTGGATGAGGGCATGGAGAGCACCCTGTCCAAGTTCGCAGATGGTACCAAATTATGGGGCAAGTTAACACACCAGAAGGTAGGGAACGGATCCAGGTGGATCTGGACAGGTTGGAAAAATGGGCAGAATGAAATAGGATGCAGTTCAATAAAGGGACATGCAAAGTGCTACACCTGGACAAAAAGAACCACCAACACACTTACAGGCTGGGGGATGACCTTTTCAGCAGTACAGCATGGGAAAGTGATCTTGGAGTCATAGTTGACTCCAAGATGAACATGAGTCATCAATGTGATGAAGTGATCAACAAGGCTAACCGCACTTTACCATACATTAGCAGATGCATGACGAACAGGTCCAGGGGGGTGATGCTTCCCTTATATGCAGCACTGGTCAGACCACATTTGGAGTACTGTGTCCAGTTTTGGGCACCGCACTTCAAGAGGGATGCGGAGAATCTTGAGAGTGTTCAGAGGAGGGCCACTTGTATGGTCAGAGGCCTGTAGGCAAGGCCCTAGGAGCAGAGACTGAGGGACCTAGATCTCTTCAGAATTGCAAGAGAAGGCTGAGAGGTGATCTTGTGGCTGCCTATAAATTCGTCAGGGGAGGGCAGCAGGGAACAGGAGATGCTCTATTTACTAGGGCACCCCCTGAAGTAACTAGGAACAATGGCCACAAATTGATGGAGAGCAGATTTAAGTTGGACGTTAGAAAAAACTTCTTCATAGTGAGGGTTGCCAGAATCTGGAATGGGCTTCCAAAGGAGGTGGTGTTCTCCCCTGCTTTGGGGGTCTTCAATAGCAGGCTGGACAAGCACCTAACTGGGGTCATCTGACCCCAGTGCTCTTTCCTGCCCAGGGCAGGGGGTCAGACTTGATGACCTACTGAGGTCCCTTCCAACCCTAACATCTACAAATTTATGATCTAATCAGATTTACCATCCACCGAAAGGTTGGGAATTCTGCTAACAGAACAGAAGTCCTAGACTTCAGAAGGGCAGACTTTGGTAAACTCAGGAGCCTAGTTAGAAAGGCCCTAGGCAACCAGAGACTGGATAATTTGGGAGTTTAGGAATTGGTGGTGTTTCCTTAAGGAGGCAATTCTCACTGCTCAAAAAGAGACCATCCCCACACAGTCAAAAAGAGGGAAAGGGGCCAAGAGACTCACTTGGCTCAATATGGACATTAGGGAACTTCTCAAAAAGGAAAAAGAAGCATACATGAAATGGAAAAAATGGTGTAGCATCCAGAGAGTAGTACACTACACTCGTACAGCCAGGGTCTTCAGGCAGGAGGCAAAGAAAGCCAAGGCATGCATAGAGATCAAGATGGCAACCAAAATAACACAACAAAAGTCCTTCTATAGGTACACAGGGAGCAAGAAAAATATCAAGCTCCACTGTTGGGCCCCTATTGGATATGGAGGGGCAGCCCACAGTTGATCCCTGTAAAAAGGCAGAGCTCCTAAATACTTACTCTGCATCAGTATTCTTGAAATCAGATGGGAACTCGTCACCTGTCCAGAGGCCCAGAGAATATGGGGAAGACAGCAGTCCAGATAAAATCAGTCCTGAACAAGTGAAAGTACTCATTTGAATGTTTTCAAGTCTGCTGGGCCAAATGACTTCCATCCAAGAGGCCTGAAAGAACTGGCTGATCTCACAGTGGTGCCTCTGGCAAGGCTGTTCGAAGAGACATGAAACCCAGGAGTGGTCTCAAATGACTGGAAGCGGGCTAACATGGTACTCATCTTTAAGAAAGGAAAGAGGGACCACACTATCAACTATAGGGTGGTCAGTCTGACTTTGGTCCTGGGAAAAATCTTTGCGAAAATTGTCAAGGAGGCCATCAACCACAAGCTCGTAACTGGTGGGGTATTAAGAAACAACCAGGATGGCTTTGTCGAGGGGAGGTCATGCCTAACAAACCTGGTGTCCTTCTATGACCAGGTAACTAACCAGCTGGATATGGGACATGTGGTTGATATCATCTGCCTAGACTTCAGCAAGGCCTTTGATATTGTTTCCCATGAGATTCTCTCAGTTGAGTTGGAAGGTACTGGCCTAGACCGGTCTACAGTGTGGTGGGCTGGCAACTGGCTCAGAGGCTGATCCCAGCAAGTTGTAATCGATGGGATAGCCTCATTCTGCAGGGCCATCTTGAGTGGTGTCCCAAGTGGTGCTTGGGCCTGTGCTCTTTAACATCTTTATCAATTACTTGGATGAGGGAATGGAAAGCACAGTGATTAAGTTTGTGGATGACTCTAAGCTGTGGGGAAATACGGGCACATCTGAGGACAGGCTATGAATCCAGAATGACTTTGACAGGCTGGCCCTGTGGGCTCAACACAATCAGATGAGGTTCAATGGGGACAAGTGCTGGGTCCTCATCTGGGTAGGAAGAACCTTCACCATAACTATATGATGAGTGATAGTCCACTGGCTAACATTGCATCTGAAAGGGATCTGGGAGTGACAATCGACCAGAGGATGAATATGAGCCATCAGTGCAATGAAGTCGCCAGCAGGGCAAATAGAACTGGATCTGTTGGTAACACATTAGCTGATGCATCCCAGAGAGGTGCTCCTCTCCCTCCATTCAGCGTTGGTGAGGCCACAGCTGGAGTACTGTGTCCAGTTCTGGGCACCACACTTCAAGAAAGATGTGAATGATCTTGAAAGGGTAAAGAGAAGGGCCACCTGTATGATCGGGGCCTGGAGGATAGGCCCTATGAGGAGAGATTCTGGGAACTGGGTTTGTTCAGTCTGAGCAAGAGAAGACTCAGAGGTGACTTGCTAACTGCCTACAAGTATGCCAGGGGTGAACATCATGATCTAGGGGAGCAACTCTTCAGAAAGGCACCCCTTGTGAGGACAAGGTCAAATGGGCACAAGATAGTTAAGGAAAAATTTAGGCTGGACATAAGGAAAAACTTCTTTTCCATAAGGGTATCTATAATCTGGAACACATTCCCAGCAGAGGTGGTACAGTCGCCATCCCTGGAGGTGTTCAAGAGGAGGCTGAACAAGTAACTTATTGAGGTTGTTTGAGTCCAACTACCTCCTCCTACCCATGGCAGGGGACTAGACTTGATGATCTTACACATCCCTTCCGGTCCTACTATTCTATGATTTTATATATCATCCTGAATCAAAGTATCTGCACTGCCTGTGACTAGCATAGCTTTTATTGTATGTCCTTCCACTTTTGCCTGCACTGTGCGTTTTCTAAAAGCCCCTACTTTCTAAATGCTGCTGAAGCTGTAGTCCATTAATTCCACTGGCTCTGAGTCCTGAGTGCTTTCTTTCCTACTATACTCCTTGTGAGTAGACACACATTCACGCACTATATGGCCAGGCCTCCTGCATTGAAAACACACTATATCATGTGGAGTTTGTCATTTGAACTCCTTTTCTCTATCTGTACATTACTCTCCTTCCTTCACTGCCAGTATGTGTGTTGGTTTAGATGGTTTTTCCTGGTATACTTCTCCTTCAGCAACCATGAAGTCTTCAGCCAATCTTAAGGCATTGTTGGAAAATTTCAGTTGGTGTCTCTTGAGCCATCTTTGGGTACTTTCTTCCATGTCCACCAGGAATTGTTCTAATAGTAACACATCTAATATTTTTTCTTTTGCAGCGATGGACATTCTTAGCCATTGGTCCTTTAAATCTCTCAAGCATTGCAACAGATCTCTTGACTGTTTTTCTTCTCACTATTTCTTGATCCAAAACGGTTGTTGGTAATGTTCAGGTGTGAGTTTGCATTTATCTAATATGGCCTTTTTCACTGTTTCATAATCTTCAGCCTCAATTATCATTAGTGAGCTATAACCAGCCTGTACTTTGCCGATCAATAACGCCCCTACCTTGCTCACTTACTGGCTTTGATCAAGATGATTCACTATTGCCATTCTTTCAAATGTTTCTAAATATGACTCCAGGTCATTATCCTAGGTCATCTTGGGAATTCTTACATCCACTAAATTGCAGTGGATTCTTGCTAATTTTCTGTCCACTAAAACTTGTTGTGCTTGCTGTTGTTGTTGCTTTTCTAAAAGACAGCCAATTAATTCTAAGGTCTGGGCTATTGGGTCCCACCCCATGCTCCTCCCTCCTGGGGCCTCCATGTTTTTAACTCGCTCTGGTTCCTCCTTGGCTTTCCCAGCACCACTTGTATCCTCTGGGCCTCATCACTGACCTCACTAGCTGCTCAAAGACATCTCCTCTGATACAAGAGCCATCATGTTTCCTTATCTTTGGAGTTCAGGGTTGTCTTCTAATGAAATCTTTCTGCCACGCTTTCTAGTTCTTAAAACAGGGAGGTGTTTGTTGCAGCCCTGAGCCCTTTGTCCAGAAATTGTTAGACTCATAGGCTAGGGACAGAGATTCAAAAAGACTGAGTCTGAATTGATCTTTACAGGTTAGTCTAACTTGCCCAGGTTGAACCAGTTTGCAACTGCAGACATTCCTTCTGGACTGAAGAAATGCAGGCACATGTCTGCAGTGGCTCAGGCTAGAAGCTGGAAGGCACTAGAGCAGTCCTCCCATCCCTTCCACAGTGCTGAGCTGAGGGGGAGCACAGCCAGGCCCCGGCAGGACCTTTGATTATGTCACTGCTCAAGGGGCGGGAGTGTTGCCAGACCCCAGCCCTGGGCTAGCACTCTGAGGCAAAGCAGGGGGTGTGCAGTGCATGCATCTGTAGATGATAATGAGCTTTTCAACCTCCCGCTCCCTGCTTCTTTATACTGTCTGCAAACCTGACAGGTGAGGGAACCAGCAGGGGGCTGAAAACAAAAGTCTATCTCATTAGTTCAAGCTCTTCTTAAACAGCTTTTTCTAAGGAAGGAACAGAGGGACATGGCCAGCTGACCTGTTGATTAGCTCCAAAAAGCCCTAAGTGGGCACTGTTCTGTCTCCCTGTCCCAGTGAAACTGGAGACACACACATACCTCTCAGCATTAACTATCATACTACATGCCTAGGATCTACGGGGCTGAGGTCCATGCTGTGGGAGATGAGAAAGAGGGAGGGAGGGGGGATTTCTGCCTGAGCAGCGAGCAGTGATGGGGGTAGGGCAGGGGGAAGCCAGGCAAACCCTGCTGTGCCTGCAGTCTCCACTGGAGCTCCAGCTAGGGAGCAGGGGGGTGGGGCCAGCCCTGTTCTCTGGAGCAGAGAGCATAGTCCAGCCCAGGGCTGCAAAGCAACTGGGATACTGGGGGACTCTGGTTAAACTTAAAGTAGGAAGTGGTCTGGGACAGACACTGCATAAACCAGTTTGGCCCAGATCAGTTAAGTCTGATACTACACTCACCCAGGTCTATCATAAACCAGTTTCAGCCATTTTGAAACGTGTTTATGTGCATTGAACTTATGTTCCGTTACAGGTTTAAATCAGTTTCTGATCACTTAAACTGGTTTATGTGTAATGTCTGTCCCTAGCCTTAATTGTCTTATAGGATCCTGGGGCTCCAAACTCCCCTCATACTCCAGCCTTAATGTTAACATGTCATGTCCGATGGCAATAAGAGTACGCTGTCTTTCACAAGGCAATAAAGAGGAAAAAAAACAACCCACTTGGGGTGTAGTTCTTGTCACAAGTCCAAAGATCAGTTTTTATGCACAGTCTTGTTGACATTATGTGGCTCTAAAGTGCCCAGTGCATGCACTGCCCAGTTTTTGCACTTTCCCAAACATTTTTCAATTTATAGCCCTGAGGTTTCTAGCACAATTTAGTAATTATACAGATCACTTGGTCCACCCCCTCTCAGGATGCCATTCTCTCCTTTTATCCTTCAGGTAATGTGCAGGCTGGTCTAAATGTGTCCATGATCTCTGTCATTGTGTTAAGCTCATTCCCAACCCCCTCTGTCTGCCCCACACTTGCATATACAGTAATCAGAAACCAGATGTCCAGGACTTTTTCTTGTTAACATTTAAGGTAAGTGTATCTTCCCTATGGCAGTTATACTCTTCGTTTGAGGGGGCCTACATAAGAGCACACATACCATTCTGCAAGTGATTCATCCCAATTTCTATTCTGAGCCATCAGTCTAGGAATGGATTTTGAAACTAAAAAAGGAGGGAGGCGGGAGAAGAAATCTGAACCAAAGCTTTTGTGATATACCAGCAGTGCTGTATACTGAATAAGAAGGCTTCATTTCTGATTGGGGTTGAAAGGTCAGGCGATAGCACTGTGAGCTGCTGTTTTAATGCTGAGCAGTACATTTTGTGCTCTTTGTTAGGTGGCCCATCTGGAACAGCATAGCACCTTGTATGAGGTAGGGTAATTCCTTCTGGAATGAGTGCAGAGGGTATAAACTGGTAAGCACCTGACAAAAGCATTTGATACTGATGGCTGGTGCCAAGAGGAAGGCTGTTACCCACTGTGCTAAAATTGCTTTGTGCCAATGTCTTAAAAAAATAGAAAGAGCAATGTAAGATATTGCTGGATTTTTAGCTTCTATAAAGGCAATGGGCTTGATTATTTCTCCCCTTGCTTCCACTGGTGTAAATCAGTGCAGTTCTACTGAAATCAGTAGCGTTACTTGAGATGTAAAACTGATCTAAATAAGGGAAGACTGCCTTTATGAAAGCAGGCTCATTTGGGAATCTGTGCAACTAATTCTATATCTCCCATAAGGAAAAAAGGATGTGTGCTAAAGCAGCAGGAGTTCTCGAACTTTTTCATCATGAGGCCCACATCTTAACAGAGGGACTATCTCACGAACACCTCCTTCTCCATTCACAATGGCACAGATTGCCCCGCCTTCCACTTCTAATCGCTTATCTTCCCTGTGGCAACACTACAGCAATTATAGTAATATTAGGGAAGTATTTCATGTATTTTAGTTGTCTTCATGCAGCTTAGCAGCTGAAAACAGAAAGAGGCATCAATGTAACATAACCTGCCAGCTCTTTCACATACTGTAGCTTGGAAAGCTCTGTGCTGAATACAAAAGAAAAATATCTCAGCCCATTTAACATTATTATTTTGGACTGTTTCAAGTACTATGTGCTGCATAATAACATGAGTGGACTCTATGCTTGTAAAACAAGACTATTAAGAGAACTCTTTTCAGATACGAGACAATTGCAGTTAATATTCCAGCCATGGGTACACACACTGACTTCCTGTACCTCTTTAACCTCTTCCGTCTAGTAACCTGTCATTCAAGCTACTTGAATGACACAACCACAGAAATAGTTAAGTAAGATGTAACTAGCATTTGTTAACAGGTCTGGCCAAGAGAGTTTTAGTAGATAACTCACCCTAGAATGCAGCCTGTAAGGCCTCATGCTTCAGATAAGCTCCCCTCTGAATCAGTCTTACTCTTGATATTTTCACTGTTGGTGGCAAACTTGATGCCGTAGCGCTGTTGGGTTGCACCCTGTTAGTCCCTTGTATTAGTCGCGTGTTCTGCTCCTTCTGACTCTCCCACCTCAGGGTAGTTGGTGCCTAGGACTCTTCCTAAGACCTTCCTATGCTCTGGTATACTGGCTGTTTGCAATTATCCTGCAGCTGTCTTTGGTTTTGCCTCCACTGTTATTCTGAGTCTATAGCTACCTCATATGGTCTGTTCTCAGCTGCAAGTTGGGCTGGTGACTTTTACTACAGCTTGGTGTTGCTGCTTTGGCTCATTTATTTTGATGATTGAAGCCAAGCCTATTCATTTTCATACCTGTGTATAGAGACATGTCTTCAGTGCTTCACTCTTCCCTTGTAGCAGGCTGTCCACTTAGATAGGAGCACATATTCAGAGTGCTAAGCTGTTATTCCTTCTCTGAGCTGCTGCAGACAGGTCTTTTCTGTAGCCTAACAGTTGCTGTGCTGTGCTGCTCTTTAGTCTCTGAGGATATAAACTTTCATTGCCTTGTGCCACCATTACAATCTTTATGGTGGCACAAGGGAAAAGCAAGCAGATATCCATGTCCTTTGTCATGTCACAAACTTAACCCATTCTTTAACAACAGAACCATTTGCAGAGATGTCACAACTGCATCTAGCCTAGTGCCTTCAGGTCCTGCCTGGATCACACTTTTTGCTTAAGTGTCCTCTAGACCATCTACTTCCCAAAAGTGGAGTAGCAGTCTACTCTGGCCAGATAGTTCCTGTCAGTAAAAGTAAAGATGATGATTCCAACCTTTTCTCTGGTTGGGGTAGGATGTCAAGACTTTAATCTTTTCTTGTTCTCAGTCACTGTTTTTTCTACAACTTGCACTATTCCAGGTATACTCTCAAATTACGTATCCACACCTGCTAGTAGATATACTTCCCAGACCAAGCCAAGCAAGCTTCTTCACCCAGTTATGGAATATGCATCTACTTTATATCAGTTCCTAAATCTGTTGCTTGTTCCCTCCAAACAAAATTCCACCTGGTATGTGCAGATCATTCCACACCTACATTGCCTGGAGCCCTACATCAGAGATACACAGGTTCTGTAGCACGTTGATAGACACTGTTTCCAAGGACAATGAGTCATCTGTGTTGTCTTCTGGAAGATATGTCCTATTTACTGTATCTTCCACCACTAATGACTTCCCTAGGCTGCTCCTTATTATCACGTCCTATGACCAAAGTATCAATAATATGTTGTAGTCATCAGAGTGTGCCTAGCAATAGCATCTTCATGATGCTTGCTAAAGGCTTATGATCAGACCACATGTTCACCTTGCCACTCAGCAGTGAATTGTTCCAGTCTAAAGAACACAGCCAGAGGTTCTCTCAGCATTTCCCTTCTGGATCTGTCAGGGCTCTGCTAGCAAATACTGAGGGCTGCTAGCTTTGCATAAGTGTTGTTCCTAGCCTTCCTTCTCACGGAGTTTTAGTATTTTAAGATTGGTGTCTTGTAATTTTCTGTTCTTCAGTCTCTGACCATATTCATGCTACAAAAATTTACATTTTCAAAGCTACAAAGATGTGTGAACTGTCTTAAGAGCACAAAAACTGTTGATGGGTATACAAAGAAAGTGGAAAGATAGATGGCCAACCCTATACATGCTTGAGTCCATGCATACACCGTAGTCTGGGCATTTCCTTAATGGCTCTTTGTTTTTAAGGTCCAGCCAGAGTCCTGAAAAAGTCAGTAAGTGTTCAGGGAAGAGGACTTGAGTTCTCCTCAGATTCAACCTGTCTGAATTCAGCCTTATATTGTGCTCCCAGCACCTGCCTGGAAATTGTCAGAGTTCAGTCCTGGATTGCCTCTTCCTTGAAAAATTCTTTTTCTATAAACATTAGTTTACCTGCCTCAGTGTACCATAGGTATTTGCATACAAATGTAGCTGGCAAAATTCATGTCCAAAGATTGTCAAATGGTTAGATTGCTTGCCCAGCTCCATGCTTGATAGCAAACAGTGAGCACTTGGCTTGGACAGCTCAGGTAGCACATTCTCGGTCATTATTAATGGTAGGGACTTCTTTCCAATGCTCCTCTGTTTTGCGGTTAATGAAGATCCCCTGTTTACTTGAAAGTTTTGTCACAACTTGTAGCCTCTTGATCATAGGATAACAGGAAAGTATGGATGGAAGGGATCTTATCTAGTCCAGGCACCTGCTCAAGGCAGGATCATAGCTGTGCACATCAATCCAGGTGAAGTTGCCCAGGGGAGCCCCTGGCACTGGATGTAAGATCTGGGCTTCCAGCAGCTTTTGGGGGAGGAGGCAAGTGTGACCTCACCTTCACTTCCAATAAAAATCTGTAGACATGCTGTTCCAGCCCATAAACCCATGAGCATACCTCATTTTGTAGCACACTGTCATCTTACCCTTAATACTGCATCTCAAAAAATGCAGCAAAGAGGAGAAGAAGGAAAACCTGCCCACCTTTGTATTAAAAATGTTTCAGACTTGAGCAAGGTGGCACAGAATCATACTTCAGCCTATAAGTCCTCTTACCTGCCTATGGGGCAGAGTAGAATCCAGCCCTTAGTGTCTATCTCCTTGAAATATGTCTTTACATTGTCAGAATCCTGAACAAATGCCACACTGATTGTTCTCCCTCCTCTCACACGCTAAGGATATTATAGCGCTGAGCTGTGATCAAATCCCTGCCTCACGCTGCCCTGCTGCCCAGCAGTGGGTGGCACTCCTGTGTGTCATCTTCTGTAAGCTTCAAACGATAACATCTCTTGTGTTGTGGATTTCTTATCAACAGCCTGCATTTGCCCACTGGCCTTAGAATAGTTTTTTTGTATGTCACCAGCATCTGGTCACATTTCCACAATCTAATATTGCTGCTTATCAGCATTGCTGGGATTACAACACGGGAGGCTCCATGATCCAACTAGAATCAAACTGGTCACTGAACTAATAATGTCATTGCAAATAAGGCAGTTGAATAGCTGGCAGTTTTCTTCTGCAATGCATGGATACTGAAAGCTTTTGAATCTGGTGAAGTCACACAACAGAGCTATCCAGTGAAGGGGAAGATTGGAGCTGCTTTTTTTCTTCTTGGGGTAATTGTGGCATTGGCGCACAATGCTGTTCTGTTTCTCACACCCCTTTTGCCATTGTCCATAGCCTGGACACTTTTCTTTTTGCCTGGCATGGTGCTCTGCATAGAACGTACCCTGGATACATGATAGCATTCTTACTCAATGGATCACCACACCTTTAGCATGAACCTGTGTACTTCTGTTACTGTTCTTATCCTGTCCCTGGACCATTCAGCTGCCCTTGCTACTTGGAGGCATTTCTTTCAACAATCTGTCCTGTAGGTTAGAATCATGTGTCCCGCAAATCATGTGACTTTAATTAAAGAATCCTCATCAGATTACAAGCGGATGCCAGAGCTCTCAGTTCTGTAACATAAACATGTATTTATTTTCTGGTTAAAAAATAGCATCTGTACAGCTTTGTCTATGGTCAAGGTATTCATCACATACCTGGTGAGAAAATAAAATAGCTTTACCTTTGTTTTCTTGTTATCTTCTATGATCAGATCTGTATGACAGCATATGATTCTAATCCTATTCAAGATACTACTACTACTACTACTACTACTACTAATAAAGAATCCATCATGTCTGATCATATGAGTCTCTGCTGCCAATTTGTTCAGTTTCTTGGGGCTTCTTTACCTGTTAATCACCTTCCTTGCTGTGAAGCTCACTATACTGACACTTCCAGCATGTTTCATATACTACATACAAGTTATAATGTGAAGGGGTTCTGTGCCTTTATTAAAAGAACTGTTTACAGAAATATGGCAACCGTGGCCATCATTCTAGTTATACATGCACAAACTGACTTCCTGGTGCTTCCTTCAGTCTCTTCTTCCTTGCTGCATCCTGTGCTGCTCCTTCCACGTTACCTGTTAGTAAGTGTCTTTTTCCCCTGCCATCTCTCAAAGAACCAGCTTCTGTTCTTTATAACTGTCCTGCAAAGACAACATTTCCACTTGCCCAGGACCACCTTCAAGTTGTGAGTTTTTCAGTTTACTCCTCACTCACATTACACAACAGTGAAGCAGGCTTAAAAATGTGAGTGGGAACAGTAACACTGGGTGCTTTTGTTCAGGCTTTGATCCTGCAAGTCCCTACATGGTGCCCAGCAAGAGGAGAAAGTACTTATCTGAGCATAGATGCACCTTTTAATAAAAGAACATGTTTATTAAGAAAGTGCCTAAGGACCAAGCCAGGATTAGGCCCTTTCGTATTCAGTACAAGGTTTATGGACTAGCAGATGGTCCCAAATCCAAAAAGCCTAAAATTTGAAATAGACAAGACAAAAATAGGATAGAGGAAAAGGCTAAGCAGTGGTGGATCATGAAGTAGTCTCAAGTCTTTAATGCACTTCACTCTTTATTCTCAAGAGCACAGAGTAAAATAGTTCAGTGTGGCCTGAGAATGGGTATGCAGGAAAGATGTTGTCTTAAATGCTATCCTCTACAAGCTAAAAATTATTCGGATTGCTAAGGACCGTGGAGACCTCACCATTAACGTTACAACACTATGTAGCATTATGGTCGTTTTCATGCAATTTCCTGTGCTCTTTTTTCTGCTCCTCACTTTCTGGGTGACATTCATTTGTATAAGTCTCTGGGTCTGCTCTGTAAAATCAGGCCCTCTGTTTTTGCAGGGTGTCCTCATGTCAAAAAGGACTTCTTTTAGGGTCTTATTTTCTTCCCCACAGTTTATGTGACCCTCAGGAAAGTGTTGAACAACTTTCAGATATTTCTAGTTAAAGGTGATCTGCCCTTTACATTGCTGCTAATGACAGCTTGTTCTGATGATGTAATGTTTTCATCTCGTGTTTTACTGATCTTGTCTTTTCAGCGTGAGAGTTGTAAGTTAGGGCTCTGTGAAGAATCAAGACATTCCAATCCTCCTCATCATAGAGTTAAATGAAGCTTTTTAATGAGCCAACTATTATTTTTCCAAACTGTATTCGGACTCTTAAATATTATAAGGCTGTGTATAGCTTTTTGGTCTGATGAACTGAAACAAAACAACACAGCAGTGATGTTACAGGGTTTCTCTGTAGTATCTCCAGTTAAATGAGGCAACTGTGGCGTAGTCATTCTAATAAAGTACTCCTTCAAAAGGAAGAATAAATACCAAACACCAGGCAGCCTGGAGTGCAGCTGAAACTGGAATGAAAGTGGTCTAAATCATGTTATTCAATATAACTCTCTTATTTACCTAATGTAATACCTGATCCCTAGCCAAACAGTCCGTGAGTAAGGGTCCACTTCACTTATTACTCCAAACCAAAACTATAAACATCCAGAACTTTCCTCTACAAAGTAGTTATAATACCTACATTAATGATGGCATTATTACCAACCACAGTGCTATTACTTCATATCTAACGGTCCCAGTATTTCCATTCTGAAAACTTTGGCAGGCATTTGGGGAAAGGCTCCTAAAGGCTTTAGTTTTCTTTGAAAGTTTGACCTGGGCAGATCACAGTGCTCTAATCCTATGTTGCTTTCCTACCTTTCCCATTATTTTCTGTCCCTGCTGCATGGCCTGGTACTGTAGTCCGTGTGCTAGCACCACAGAGAATTTGGACACTACACTTGTCTATCCCAAGTTGCTGACTGAAAGCCTTGTCCGCTTTAAATATATAACTATGTTGTTCTCATTGTAATTCATCCCTTGAAGTTATATCACTTCTTAGAGAAGTACTAGGAAGACAAAATCCTCAAGCCTCTGGGATTTACATACTGAATCTCTAAGATATTTAGAAGGATAATCCATGTGTTTGCTTAGAAAGCAACAGTCCCAATTCATGAAAGGGACATTAAATGTGACTAAGTCAATGGCATTTCCCTAATTAGTTTATAGCAGGGGTTTTCAACCTTTTTTAACAAGTGTATCCCTTCTGTTTCAAAGGTTCAACTCATGTACCCCTCTATATTTTTTTCTTGTTTTTAATGTTACCAATTATATGATAGAAGGCAGGCTACACTAATTAACATTAAACACATTATTAATATATGCATTAAATATATATATCATAGTTATGCCACAACAGTTTGGGCTGGTAAGTCCGTTGTGGGGAAAGGGGTGAGGGGCACAGATCAAGGCCCCTGCGGTGAGGGAGGGAATGGGGCTGGGGCTGGGGCTGGGGTAGGTGCTGGCTGCACAGCAGGGGCAGAGTGTAGGACTGAGCCATAAGCAGCTCATCTGAGGGACATGGGAGAATGGTTCCCACCGCTGCATGCACCCCAGAAGAGTATGGGGGGGCATGTGCCCCTGGACCTGCACAGGGCAAGGGTGGGCTGCCGCAGTGGGCTGGAGCAGGGGCCAGGGCAGTGCCGGGCTCTTTCCGGCAGGGGGGATGGGCCAGGCTGCTCTCGGAGTGGGCAGCGGTGGTGCTGGGAGGGAGGCTCTGAGGGGGGGCTGCAGCCACCCCAAAATTCACTGTAACCCTGCATGCAGATCCAGGGGCACATGCCCCCCATGCCCTCCCAGAGTGTGCATAGTGGTGGGAGCCATCCCCACCCCGATGAGCTGTGGCTCCATCCTGCGTCCCACCCCAGCTGTACAACACCTGCCCCTGCCCCTGCCCCTGCCCCACTCCCTCCCTCACTGCTTTGGCCTCAATCTGCGCCTCTCTTCCCACCCCCCCACCTCTTCCCTCACAACAGGCTTACCAGCTGGACCCAGCTGCTTTTCACTATGCCAGGCTGTGTTCCTGGCCACCTGCATACTGCACTGAGGTTGAGCACATGCACACAGCATTTATTGGCCGCATTATTGGCCACACCAGCCAAAAAAAGATGATGGCCACTACTGACACTTTTCCTTATATCAGTGCCAAGCCAATATGGGACTGATGTATCAGTGCACATCTAGTAATTTTTTTCTTATTTGTTCTGCGTACCCCCTATGACTTTTTAAAGTACCTCTAGGGGTACATGTACCCCCAGTTGACAACCACTGGTCTATAGCTATCTTACTGTCTCCATGGCATCTGGAAAGCATCTGCTGCTTTTAAAGTATTTGCCTTTTTTCTTACAACAGGGGGAAATATATACACCTTTTCCCATTGCTATGGATTTTAGAATTGCACTTGGTCTGTTTTCCAGCACCTGTTCTAGTCCTTTGTCTACAGACTCCAATCCAGGTCTATCGCCCAGATTCCCAATCTCCCCAGTGAACCTGGACTAGTCTGAAAAGAACTTGAATGGATTTACAGCATGATGTTGATGCTTTTGCAATATGGTGAATGCGGTGAAGCTCATCAGTCTAGACTTTCCAGCTGAACACAGACTAACTCAGACCTGAAACTCAGCTGAATTAGTGCTTAAAATGAGTCTGAAGCTTGAAGTTTGGATCTAACTCCAAGGTTTCTCAAAGTCAGGAGCTTGGATCTGATGTTTTGTTTCAGGCTTCTCTCTAGTCAAAACCAAAGAATGATAGTCTTAAGACTTCTTTAAGCTGCAACATCTCTGGTTCTTTAAATTCCTTTAAGGAGCTTTCCATTATTTTGTCCTTTGCTTGTTCCCTTGTCAAGCCAAGTCTTTCTATATATCTGCTAGCAACAAGATAGGTTATTGACATTGGCACTCATTTTCCCAATTTCCAAATAATAAGTAATAAATTATCTTTCATTTCCAAAGATTCTTTTTCTGAGGCTTAGGCCAAACAGCTTATTTCTTTCCCAAGAAACAACCCCTTTTCACATGGGAACAGAAAAGATCTGTTTCTTTAGAAATTGAGTAGTTCTCCTTGATACACTCATTTCCTCAATAGATATCACTTGAGAAGTCTCTAAGAGCTGTCCAAAAGATAAGCAAATGTGACTCAGACTCTCAGTCTGGATTCTGCAAGGCTTTTCTATGTATTTTGTTAGCGAACAGATGGAGAGTTCCTTGCTTATCTGATGATTCCTACTTCCACTAGTCATTATCATTATTAAGCAGTAGAATAATTCATTTCCTGTTTGAAAGTGCTACTATCCTTCAAAGAAAGGCAAAAGCTCTTGCTCTCTTAATGGATAATACTCTGTGTAAATGCAAGTCAAAGGACCAGGTCTGTGCATCTTTGCTACTCATACCGTTGCTGGAGGATGGATGATAAGAGAGCTTATAATGAAAACAATGCTGGAAATACCTGATAAATATAGCTTCAATGTCTGACTTTTTGGGTCCATTGTCTATTGTTCTTGTGTTTTGTTGAACAGCTGCCATGGACCACATGGTACTTCAGTAGTGAGTGAAGTGACTCCTTTATATGCAGTATAAAAATGTGGAAAGAGCTGTGGGATTCTTCTGGATGTTAGAGAAATTTATTATCACCACTCAGGGCTAGAGTGCACAGCTCTTACTCATGGTAGCAATCACTTGCTCATTAGAGTACCGTTCACAGATGGGATGACTCAAGTGAGCGCCATTCATTGTACTTACAGCTATGAGCAAGGGCTACACTGCAGCCCCCTCTTTCCAATCATACCACTCTTTTGACATTCATCACTCTTTTGTAAACACCTTTTCCCTTTGAAGACCTGTCCTTGACAATTTGCAAGCATATGGATTTCGGGCTGAAAGGTTCTGAGAACCTGTAACTCTCCCTGAGTTTGTTTTTCAGCAGGTGATCAGCACCCCTCACTGCTTGGCCCATATTCAAAGTGGCCATGCCCCCGAAGTGACACCACCTGAGAGTTCAAAAAAAAGAGAGACAGAGCAGCACTTTTAAAGTGCCACAAGGGAAGAAAAGCTTCTTTAATTTTATGTTTTGTTATATAGCAGGAATAATCTATCACTTTGCAGCACACTCTGCAACAAATAGCTTTTGAGACTGATTAAATGGTTCAGCTTTACTTGGCTTTTAATCACTCAGCAGCTGTTTACTCCACATTTCATAGGTATATTTATATGTCTCCTTTGTTCCAATTGCCAGTTATCTTCATTTTAACCATTTCATCCAATCTAATATGGAACTTATTTAAAGCTGAATGTTTCACTGGCCATTACATTACCTACTCCATGCTGAGAAACATACCTCTTAATCTGACAGGGTACAAATGTTAATGTGTAACCCCAATTGAGGAGATATAGTGTGGGATGTTGCTAGAAATAGATGTCACTACCCCCCCCCCCCCCCCCCCCCCCCCGCAGCAAGCATGTTACTGCACCATCATTTTGTACTTGCTTTAGGAAGTACCAGAGCTGCATGGTTGTAGGCACAAGCCAATAATAAAGCAGAAGGCAACTCTCTGTGGACTTGTTCTCCACAAGGAATCTAGCAAATTGTATGGATACACATCCCCCCCCCCCCCCCCCCCCCCCCAGCTTCAGAACTATCAACAGGGTTTGCTAAGTTTTTTTCAAGTTACACTGCAGGGGAGAGAGTTTGGCATCAAAATATGGGAGCACCTTGTTATTTCTTATAAGAAATCTCCCCCCTCCATACCTTATGTTGTTATTACACTGGCTTATATAAATACATCTACTTAACTGAGGTCTTATATTTGTAAAGTACTCTGAACATCTCCACTGCAAGGTGCCTTAGAAATGCCAAGTACCATTGCAGAGTAGAAAGGCAATCTTGTGTTCATATTGGCTTGCCTACAAAAGCCACAGGTTTGTTTTGTGTCCTCTTGTGAAAGTGCTTTCATGAAATAACATTTTAGGTATTTCCTATAAGCTAGTTACCTAAGTATACTTTGCCTCACTTAGTGGTGCTATAGGACAAATCAGTGGGCTATTGTCATTAGGAAAGTTTCAGCCTCTGTTATATCTAGGTTTAACCTCAAAACAGACCAGGTTCCAGGCTGAAAAACTCCTCAGTTGGGGAGTTGCTTATTGTGAAAAATGCCAATATGAAGAAGTCCAACTGAGTATTGGTATGTCAAAAAAAGTTGTAATATGATACCTTTTTTCATTTAAAAATAAAAAATAGTTTGGTTTTATATTATGAAGTATACTGATTGCTTTACTACTTTAAAAATGGACAATGAAAACACAAGGAGGTTTTTTTTCACATTGAAAAATGTATTCCTGCACATACAAAATAGACCAGCTTTTTGTATGAAGAAGTCTATAACATTTTTGGCATGTGTACTTGGTAAGCATAAGTGCTGGCTGTATTTAAATTCTTTTTGACATATATAATTAATGAAATACATTTCTATACAACCTATTTTTAGACTGCCTATCAGTTTGCAATGTAAACCTTCATTTTAGTGGGCATATTAAATGTTAATGCATGGGTTAATTTTTAGTTTCTAAAAATGTTAGTTTCTAACCTTAAGGCAGGTCATACACTGCTTTATTAAAAAGAAGAGATTAATTTATTCACCCAAAACAACAATATGTGCCTAGAAGTTAAAGCAAAAAGTAAAGAAATTATACCTTAATGGCAAGTGTGTCCTTCAACAGCTTGGCACCATGGTGTGACCCTTATTTACTTTTATAGGGCACCCCATTGTGCCTATGTGTTGGAGGACATATGTCATGATTTGTCCTCAAGGGCCTAAGTGTGAATTTCCTGATGGGTTTTTTTCACGACTTTTAAAAGTTGTTTCAATGAAGTTGTTGTTGGAAGAACTTTAGTAAAATGCATTTTATATACTGCTTGAGACTAGTCATGAGAAATCACAGCCCCAAAGGAAAATAGTGAAGAAAGCTACAGACTGAGAGAAAGGAAAGATATAATTTAGAATGAAATGGCTCTTCTGGTTTTATGGTGGCCCACATTTTGGCACAAACCTGCATTTGGCCTGGGTAACTGGAATGATTCTGCAGCCTGCTTGAAATCCACAAAGTTTTACGATCTTCTGCACCATATGCCCTCTGAAAGGGAAGAATACCTAGTCAAAATAGAACATCATGGTCCTCTGGCTCCAACCTTGCTATTTTCACTGCCTACCCTACTTCTACAGTATATTGTGTGGAGGCGCGCACACACAAAGCTGGGTCTCTCTCAAATGCCTTGTGGGATAGGCTTCTCAAATCCAGTGACTCTTCTATCTGGGTAGAAAAACTACACCATTTTTTCCACTTCTAGAGTTCTTTATACATAGGGAAGGGAACATGAGAGACCTTGAAAAACTTGGATGCTTTAGGACTTTAAAGAAATAACAATTGTTACAAATGTGATTTAAAACCAAGTGCTAACAGCACTTTAAATTATTAGATTTTTTTTTTCCTGGGGTTTTACAGGAAAATTCTTAGTTTTCAGATATCCAGGTTGTAGCCAAATTTTACAGGTGCCTGAAATGCTTATCCTGTATCTTAAAAAAAATTTTGTTTTTATAGATTCCCTCAAAGATGTCAAACATAGAGGGGAGAATGCATAGAAATAGAGTTTATTAGAACTTAAGACTTTTTGCTTTGTGAAAATTGCACACTAACTAAAAAACCCCAAAACTTTAACAATAAGATTTTTTCTGCCAAACACTGTAGAAATGTCTCTAAATGCTCCAAATTCACCTAGAATTATGCTTGTGCTTTCTGCCAATGTTCTGTGAAATTCTAGCAGTAATTACCACTAAGCAATTTTTTTTTAAGGAAGGGAATTCAAAGAAATGGAACATGAAGAAAAACATGCAACATGAGGTTTAGCAGCCAAGATGCTGTTGAAGTAGACATTAATCTGTATTGCTTATACAAGAAGTAATGTGAGACAAGTGGCTTTTGCATTGGAATGGGACTCAGGATTTCTGGGTTTGAGTGCTACCTTTGCCTCCTACCTGCTATGTAACCTTAGAAAGGTCACTGTAACTCAATGTATACCCAAGGCACCCCTTGTTAGGTTCCAGACATCCTTCAGAAAATGCTAGCTTTTAGCTTTCACTCATTTTTTGACTATGGAAAAATAATGGAGCAATGCGTTTGTTGCACAAAATGCAGAAATACCACAACAGGTCAAAATATTTTTGCCACTATGGATTCCTATTTGAGATCTCTGGGCTTGCTTATCTTGTGAATCATGTGTACGTGTTTGCACCCCGCAGCAGCCATAAAAGGATCTCAGAACATCCCAGAGTGCTGTGGAGAATCATTGCTTTACATCTCCCTACCTTTATTTGTTCCCCCTCCACCTCACGCGTGCTTTTTAGATTGTAAGCTCCTTGGGGCAGGACTGTGTAGTTTTGTGCAGTGGCTAGCAAAATAGGATTCCACTGTCAATCAGGGCTTTGGATACTAATGTGATATGGATAGCAGTTTATTTTCCTGTTAAGGCAGAAATAAGCATCCAATACCTTTGATGTGAGGCCTTGCAGGTCTCTGAGAAATATCCAAACCTTTCAACATGGAGTCAGCCACTCAGCATTGATTGACATGGTCAGCCTCATTTTAAGGATAATGCTTCCAGCAATGATCATGCCCCAAATGCATGAGAGTCTCTAAGGAATTTCAACAGGCAAAGCGTGCAGTCCAAATATGGGTCTGTGTACAGAGAACCTGCCCTGAGTCAAAGCGGCTCATCCCCTGTCTAATTGAAAGCTTCCTAAACAAACATTTGTGCCTGTGCATTAGCACTTTCTTGGCTGCTAAGCTTCTCTTTATTTTGTTTCATTCTGCTGGCTCAATAATATGGTGACACCCATGACTTTGACTCAGTGATATAAAATGTAAACAGCCTCAGTAGACACAGGGAAAATAAAAATTAAAAAAAAATAGAGTCCAGCATCTTCTATTTGAAATGCCAGCTCCAATCTGTGTATAGCCAGTGGTAAATTACCCACCTGTTTTCACTTACTTAACATTAAAAAACACTTATACATCATTACACTTTTGTATCATATTAGTGAAAATGAATGCTAGAGCAATATGGGATAAACACTACTGATGTGGGAGAAGGCTGTTTTTATGGTACAGTGATAGAATTAACAATGGCAGTGATAGAACCTATGCGCTTTATTAGGACTTCTTTGAACCCCAGCTCACAATTTAAAAACCCCACTGGCACTGCAAAGAGGGCTTCCACTGCCAGAGAATATTCTTTGCTTGTTTGTTCTGAGATTGCTCCAACAAAATCAGGTTCATTAACTTGAAACGGTCCATCACCTATCCTGATCAATTCAAGGAATGTGTGTGCGCGCGCATGTGTGTGGTTTTGGTTGAATTAACTATTGCTTTGTAGCAGGTTGTTTTTATTAAATGTAGCTTAAAAGTACAACAGATATCCTCTGTGTGTTTGTGTGTGCCTCTCTCTTTCTATATCTATCTAGATATATAGAGGATATATATAGATATATATATAGAGAGAGAGACCAGTGATTATCAATGAGGGTGCCATTTCCTGTGGTGCCTTGAGATCCTTTCAAGGGTGCCGCAGGGTGCTAGCACTGTTAGGTGTGCAAACATGATTCACAAGATAAACCCAGATATTTCGAATAGGAATTCATAGAGTTAATAATATTGTGGTCTACTGTGGTCTTTCTGAGTTCTTTGCAACAGAAGAATTGCTCTATTATTTTTTTGTAGTAAAAAAACAAGTGATAATTAAGAGCTATCATTTTTCAAGGGTGCTTTGAGTCTAAAAAGGTTGAGAACTACTGATATACATAGATATTGAAACATGTCTCTTAATGCACTTCATATTTGTAATATTAACTTAAGCTAAACACACTCCAAGTTTGAAATTTGGCCTCATTACTGGCAAAAGCTCATCAAAATCAACAGACTGCCACTGAATTCAGAGAGTTGTATTGGACTCAATGGGTCCACTCACAGAGTACCACGGAAGGGACTGAGATATTACCTCACTCTACTAGTAGTTCTAGGAGATACTTGGTATGTCTACACATGTGCTTTAATGCACAGTGTTAGCCTATTTTACTTCAGTAGCCTATTTTATTGCGCATTAAAGCATCACATAAAAAGTGCTATTACACTAATGCACAGTAAATAGGCTACTGAGCATTACGCATTACTTAAAAACAATTCACATTAAATACTGAGCATGAAGGCAGCCTAATGTGCCTTTGTTTAGTATCTCACATTGAAGGGCACTTTTACATGTGCTCTGGGAGTGGGGAGGGCAGCATTCCAGAGGTTGGGCAGGGGGGCTTTAATTAGAGTGGCTCTGAGAGCCACATCTTGTGTTTCATGAGCTTTAGATAAAGCACCTCTGCCACCATTTTAAGTGCAGGGATGCTGATACATGAGATGCAGGAGGCTGCTGGAGCACAGCAATTGCCATGCTCCAGCAGACTCAATTAATTGAGGCAAGTCTAACATGCTGGAATTCCAGTGTGTCGGAGCAACCTCTGTGCTCATGTATAGGCACCCAGAGGTACTAAATTTAATGTTCATTAGGAAAAGTGCCTTAATGCATGTGTCTACATGTCCACTGACAAGAAGCACCATGCCTCCTAGAGCTTTTGAGCAGCAAGCTACTACCCAGCTTTCATTAATGGTCACTCCACCTAGTCTCTACCTGCCCTATTAGCTTTGGAGTTGTTTTTATAAAATGATGTGCATTTAAATAAGGTACTGGCTATTCTCAGCTCTTGTGGAAGTCAGTGGAAGTTCTACATGTTCAGTACCTGCAGAATGAGGCCCCTTGCAATTGTGATTGACCCCTAGGGAGACATGAATGGAGGGAAGCAGTTTTGCATCTGAATCAGGCCCAAAACAGAACAGGGCACTGCTTTAGCCACTCTGTCTAATAAGTGACCAAACACTGTGCTTGGATATGAAATTTCTGCTTCATTTGCTGGTAGCCTCCTGTAGACCTGCGGGCAGCATTTGTCCTAGAAGACTCCTTTCTGACAGCTGACTCCTCATCTTGTGAAATTTTCAGGTGAAAAGATACATGGAAGATTTGTCTATTTTGTTTTATTAAATCAAAGCAAATTTTCCTCTTCAGATAGTTGACAACATTCCATGACAGCCGCATCACAAAGAACCAGCCCCATGATTGCTACTTTGTTTGGAAGCCTCAGCAGTGGGGACAAAGGTGGCCTAGACAGAGTCTGATCTACTATCTAACCACAACAAGAGCAAGGTACAAATGGGTAGCAGGGCAGTGTGGGAAAACTTGCACTGCTTCTGCCTAGTATTAGACCTAGGAAAATAATTAGCAGAACAGACAGATTTCAACCATTTGTATTTGTCCATCTTAACTACACGTACTCAAGAGAAGAAAATACCTAACTTGTTAGCAGACAGTCTTCCCAATGTGGGTAATACCACCTTCTTGATTACCACTGACTAATAATAACAGCAGTACAACAGTAGTGCCAGGAGATTACAATCAGGATCAAAGCCCCATTGGGTAGAGACTTTCCCTCAAATATTGTGGAGTAAAGGATTATAATTTCCTAAAATATGTCCTTGGCAACTTTCAGAGATGCTTCTATAGGTGAGGCAACAGGGAAAAAAACAATTCACCTTGATAGGGGATGCAATGGCTAGGGACTGTTCAGGCTAACCTTCAAAAAAAACCCCAATACCTGAAAAAATGGATACAAAATAACACTTATGGCTGTACAAGCTAAGATAACAACACAAATAATCAAATCTCATGCTCCCTGGAGTAAACTAATTGCAGACAGGGGTCAGGAAGACATTTTTATCCAGAGTACAGCATTGCACAGTTGGCTGTTGTACTGTTGGAAATCAGAATTAGGGGATGGGGAGTGTCTGCTTGGTGGTGTTTTATGTTTCTATGTAAACAGTTCTCTCTCTCTCTCTCTCTCTCTTTTTTGATCAACTGTGGGTCTTTCACTCTTTCTCTTAAGTATCAAGTACTGGGTACTGGCCAGTGACAGAGGCAAGGTACTGGACTAGATGCCAGCACCAATATGTCCAATGGATTGAGAAAGTAGGTTGTATCACTCCATGCACACACATCTGCTATCCCTCAGTTGTGAATGTTACTCCAGATGGTAATCAAGAAGGTAGTTTTATAACCCACATTAAGAGGACTGTCTGCTGACAAGTTATGTGTTTTCTTCCCCTGAGTACATGCTGTTAAGATGGATAAGTGCAAATGGTTGAAATTTGGTTGTTAACTCTGAATAATAATAATACTTTGCATTTCTATCACATCTCCCATCCAAGGATCTCAAAGCACTTTAAAGAATTAATTAACTGAGCCACATAACATCACAGTGAAGTGGGTAATTTATTGTTGCCCTGATTTTACAGACAGAGGAGCTTTGGCACAGTGAAAAGGAGTTTCTCAGGGTGGCAGAGAAGCCAAGTTAGTAAAAAATTTAAAAAAACCCTCAATTATTTTTTCAATAGGAATTGAAAACAATACTTAACTTCCTGCAATGTAGGTGTTTTTCCTATAAATAACTTAAACCAAGCTCCCACCTCCCCCACAAAAATTTATTTTTTGAAAACTGATTTTGCAACAAAAATTTTAAAAACTAAACTTTTTCTTGCTGAAGAACCAGAAAATTCCTACCAAAATAAATTTTTTCTTTGAAAAACTACATTGGGGCAAAAAAAAAAATGTTGGTACAAACATATCAACCAGCTACACTGAAGCCTGTGCAAAGTCAGCACTAGAAACCAGACCCACTTTCTCTTGGGTCCACATTTTAATCTCCAGAAAACTCTCTGTCTTTGGGAAGGCTTTGACATTTAGCTTCTAAATAAGCAGTTGTAATTGGCTAATAAAAGACCAATAAGGGCATGATGCAGACCTGTGTCCACATCAGTGCTATTTCTGCTGCCTTTTCTCCACATCAAGCAGTTTTTAGCTGTCTTTTTCCTCCCTCTGTGAAAGGACAAGCTGTTCACTGTCACTAAAATACTTATTTTTGAGCTGATTCTATTTTCTTTTCTTTTTTTCAACTCATCTGCTTTAAAAGATTCTCCAAATTTGTGCTTGAAGGCTGATAAATCTTTAGACAATGGGTTTGAGAAGGTGGACTAAGTATAAGCCTTGATTTTCTGCTCATTGAACAATATTGGTTATTAGAGTTTGAACACCAAATACACCCTTAAATTATAGGATTCATTCAGAGAATGGAAGACAAATTCTGCTAATCTTTCTGCGAAGTGAGAGGATGGTATTGTGGGGTAAGGAATGAAGTGTGGGTGGGCAATATTGCTTCTTCATTTCCTCAGCTTAGCCGCTGATTGTCACTCTTGTGCCTTTGAGTTGCCCATAAGCTTCCAGGGAGCCTAAACTAAGGTACAGTAGCTTAATTATGTAGGCTGCTATTTACTAGGGTTTCAGCTGAATCCATCAAACTAACTTTGCTTTAACCTGAGCCAGATTTGATTATGAAGCCAATTTATTGACTGTTTCCCCCTTTGGCAATACATCCTTTTATTTAGATGCACGCACTTACCAATTTGAAAAGCAGCAGTGTTATGACACAATTTATATTTTAAAAAGCAATATTACATGTAACATAATTTTTTTTAAAAACAAACAACAACAACAAAAAGCCCCTTGAATCTAGAATAATGGATACCTGTAAGGCAGTAGCTCACTTGAGAGATTTTGCTCAAGTAACTTATAACTATCAGCAGGTCCCCCTAGGGAGTTGCTTCTGTTTTTGCAGAAGCTGTTTGCAGTGGAATAAACAGACAAGTGCTCTATATATCATTTTAAGTAAGACAAATAAAGTTCTGTTTCCTCCTTACAACGATGTCATTGTCAGTTATATAAGAATAATTCTGTGTGACTTTTTATGAATCTTTCCCTTGTGCAGAAGTACAATGGCCTGATTTCCTACACTGCGCATTATAAATAAACGCCCTTCTTCAGCAATCTGTCGCCAAGCTGAAATGATCTCATATGGAGCAGTGAGATTTGGAAATGCTATGGTACATCTGAGCATTTGTACAAAAAGGGGGTGCACATATTCTTGAAAAAAGGGGCCCATGCTACCTACTTTCAGGCTGGTGCAGTCATTTCGGCCATCCTTCCAAGCCATCCCCTAGGAGTAGTCAACAGGATGGTTTGCAAAATCTTCATATGGCTTTAGCAGCTGCTCCCTTTGTCAGCGATTCTCCCTAGGATCATGTAGGGTTGTTGGGAGACATTTGAATTTATTTTGGATTCTGAAAGAGAGCATCATATGCACCGGTACATGAGAGGATGGAGGGGAAAAGAGCACAGCCTAATAATTTCTACTCTGCCACCCGCCGCTATGGGTGTAAATAAACTGTGCTGCTAAGATGTTAAAAATTAATAAAAAGCTGCAAAGTGTTAATCAGCATGTAATTTTAACATGTTTTGAAGGGCTTTTAGGGGAAATTCTGTGTGGGGAGGGCTCTGTCTCTCTCAGGCTCCGGTTTATGTAGCAGGATGCCCGTGGGAGTACCTGAGGGAGAGAAAATGGGAGAAATGATATTAAAATGGTGAGAATGTTATTTTATAACTTAAAAAAAATATTTGTTTTCCCCAGAGTCTTTCAGGTTGGTTTGCTCTTCTGGCTGCATTTGATCTGCCAATAGTGAAGCCCATCACAGTAGTGATTGCACAGTTCTGTCTGATATTCCCTGTGTGCCTTGAGCATGGGGATTTCATTTCATACATCATTTCCAGTGAATGCTCTTAACACAAAGCACAGAAGAAATTTTACACACGCACACAAATACTTCTGTGTGTGTGTGTGTGTGTGTGTGTGTATATATAATAATAATCCTTTGCAGATTGATGCACACCATATACATAGGGTTAAATTCATGTGAGAAATTGCATTTATCATGTGCCTTTCAGTACCTCACCTGCAGTATTTTGTCCGCTAATCTGTCTCTGCCAGGATTTGTTCTAATGCTTCAACCTCTGCGAGAAACTTAAAAAAGCCTGCCATTAAAAAAGAAAAGCAACTACTAGCATAATATTTCCTTCTTTCATCCAATATATAGAACCGCCCCTGCTCCCTTCACTTTCCCAAAATATAACTGGCCAAAAGCCCAGGACAAACATTCAGTCCTGGATCAGTGACATGCAACCCACCAGGGTAGAAAAAGGTGCTTAATAGTGAAGATTAATATGGAAGATTTCTAATGGGGCACAGGACAGCTTCTAGTTCTAGGATATCAGATCTTAATGTCACAATGCTGTTTTGTTGGCAAAGATTTTTTTTCAGCATTATTTCAAGGTTTCAAAATTCTTTTAATTTATTTCTCTGCTGCCTCTCAGGTCTGTACAACTGGACTCGTGGTAACTAAGATGAATGGCTTTGTATGTGGGGAGAGACAAAAGCAGTAGCAATAAAATGATACAACTATTGTAGAGATGTTTTTCTTACTGTTAGCATGGCATACAAAATGCATGATGGTGATCAAAACTATAAAGGACCTATTGGTACTGGTTTCAGTTGAAGTGCCTGTCTCACTTGTGTTTTCACTGCTGGTGAGTAATTTGACCATCCCAAACTTATGCTGTGGCTTTCCCATGTTATTTATATATGCTTGGATATCTCTAAGCATAATGTAAGTGTAAAATATAACCCTTAATAAGCATAACTTAAGTGTAAAATATTACCCTTATTTTTTTCTATTTGTCAGTAGTCTTTTCCAGGAATTTCACTGCTTTATTGTATTACAAGTTATTTTAACAGTTAAATAATCCACAACTTTTACAGAAAAAGTAAATGACTGATATACAATTAGGAAATAGAACAATTAGGAAATTAGGAAATAGAACAATTAGGAAATAGAACTATGTCATCACATCCAGTCTCCTTCTATTGCAAAGGACCAGTTGATTAGAAAATACCTACATTTGGTGGGACAGTTCCATCTGAAGTCTTTCCACTATCTCTAATACTGTCTTCCTAGACAGGCTATTTTAATACCCAGATGATCTGTTTTAAGAAAAAATTGTAAGTACACCTAAACTTTCCTTCATTTAAAACTGTTGCTTCTATTTTTACCTACTTGTATTAATGTGAATAATTATCTTCTTCATTAAATGCATTTCTACATCATGATAATGTCCCTGGGTGAGTGATCTCTCTATAAATCCATTTCTTTCAATATTTCTAGGGTTACCCCACATCCAGGTTTTCCCGGGCATGTCCTCTTTTTTGGACCCCTGTCCTGCATCCAGGTGGGTTTTTAAAATAAGAGGAAATGTCCGGGTTTTCTGGTGAGTGGCTGGAGGGCAGAGCCAGTGGTGCGCAGTGGCCATGGCAGGACCTAATTGGTTGTTGGGGGCTGTCAGGCCCCGCGCTTTCAGCAGCCCTGTGGACAGCACTGTACAGGCCCCACTGCAGGCACCGCACGCTGCCAGATCTGCACTCCAGCTGCTCACCACCCGCCACCACCCCCCGCTTGCCGCCGCTGCTGGCTTCTGTGGGCAGTCGCCACCCCCTGCTAATGGCTTCTTCACATCAGGGGACCCCAAGACTATGTCTTGCAGGGGACCCCAAAAAATTGTGGGCCAGCCCTGCTCCACGCTCTGGCTTCTCACCACCCCCGTGAGAGGTGTCCTTTTTTTTGGACATGGAAATATGGTAACCCTAGATATTTCTCCAGATGTTTATATTCTGATCTCTATATCATTTTGGTCACCAGTCTCTGCATATTCTCTGACTTAACAATATCCCACTTACACTAAAAAAGGACCAGAACTACAATTGTATTTTAGATAGTTTCATCCTATACTTACATAGTCACAGATTCATCTGTTTGGTTTTATCTTGGATTGGTTTGTTAATACTTTCAAGAATAGCATTGCTATAATTTTACCCTAATGTTACAGTGCAAGTACAAATTTCATAAATCATCTAAAATAACAGTCTTCAGATCTAACTGTCACACACTGCTGTCTAGGTAGCTGCTCTTTATGTACTGTATGTCTCTGCTTTTTATTGTCTCCTCTGAAGCATAGAACTTTATATTTACTAATATTAAATTCCTGCCTGTAGAAATGATCTGGCTGGATTTTCTCTTCATTGATGACCAGCCTTCCACATGTAACATTCCTCTGATCTTATAAATATGAGCCTGCTAAACAAGTGTGTCATTATAAGACAAGTGACACTGCATGAAAAGGTGGCTGTGAAAAGTCATTACACAGCAAATTGCTCATCTGCATACACTTGGAATAAAAACATTTCAAAGCTCATTTGTGGGCTGATGTTGCCATTTAATGTGGTCTTCAACAAATATTTCATAAAATGTAATGGCCACAGTGATTGTTTTCCCTTCCCTTCCCTTTCTCAAAACTATTGACTCAGTTGCTTTAAGAAGACTTGTTCAGATATGGATATTATTTAAGGCAAATTAGAATCATCCTTACATAACCACAGACTGGGCCATACTGGGCTGCTGTATAATTCAATCCTTGCATACACATTGGCCAGAGTGGTCTGGGAATGTCTACACTGGGCAAGTCTACATGTGTGCTTAAATGCACATTGGCCTATTTTAATCCACATTAAAGCATCACAAAAAATGTGCTTTTGCTAATGCTCATTAAAATAGGCTAATGGGCCTATTTCTAGTACCTTACAATGGGGAAAACTCTAATTAAAGCACCACCGCATTCCCTATAGCAGCGTCCCTACGCTTAAAAATGGCAATGGGGGGAAGCGGGGGCCTTGAATTGAAGCTCGTTTGACAAGTTTTAGTTCAAGTGCCCCCACCACCATTTTTAAGTGTGGGAATGCTAATACATGAGATGAAGGAGGCTGCTAGAGCACAGCAATTGCCATATGCCAGCAGACTTGATTAATCAAATCTGCTCCAACCCACTGAAATTCCAACGCATCAGAGCAGCCTCAGCACTCATGTATAGGTGCCTGGATGTACTACATTTAATGTGCATTACTAAAAGCATATTAATGAATGTGTAGACATGCCCACTGCTTCCCTGCTG
>NW_005841855.1:1319171-1331050 GCF_000455745.1 Alligator sinensis | reverse complement strand
ACTTGAGATCTTCACAGAGAAAAGTACCCTGATCACTAGCTCCTGCTCTGCACAGCTCCTGCTCTGTCAAATCCCAAAAAATAGGTAATAAACCCATTTTAGAGCCACACTGAGCATGCTCTCAGACTCCTTGTCTCAGGCATGCTTATTGACATATGCTCAGAGATATAATAATTTCTGGGATTTGATGTCCATAAAGCAAGAGGGAGTAGGCAGGGTGTGCTTATTGGTGGTGCTCACAGACTTGATTCAAAAGCAATATACATGCACCATTTCATAGATTTCATAGACATTAGGGCTGGAAGGTGTCATGACCCAAAAGGCATGATTGTGTGTGTGCTTCGGAAATTATCCACGCGGGGCGGCTAGCGATTGGCCTGTTAGCCGTATAAGAGGCTTGAGCAGTTCCCGCCCAAGCCGAAGAGGACTCCACATCCATCTCGTAGGGACTCTGGGTACACGGCAGGGTAATAAAAACCCTGTGTGAGATCCAGAGGAGCCTGGCGGCCTGATCCACCGCCCACCTCTTCCCGTCTTCGAACGCAACTTTTATAAGACGTATTTACAATTTCTATTTTGGTGGCTCGTTCACCCAGAGCATCCGGAGCTCTGCACCGTGGAGCCTAACAACCTCCACAAGACCGTCTGTGTTGTCTGTCTGTAACTGCAACTCAATCAAGTTTTCCAGCCTACACCACCGCCATCTCGGTGTAAATAAACAATCTTTAAAACTACCGATACGCGTCTGTGCCTAATTCCAGCTCGAAGGCCTTCCCTCTCCGACCCGGCGTGCCCGGGCTGCTAGCCACAGCCCGCGTGCAGCACGGAAAAGGGCTCGGGTTGCTCCCAGCCCGCACAGAAGGGACATCACAGGATCATTGGGTCCAGCCCCCTGCCCAAGGACAGGAAGTCAGCAGGGGTCAAATGATTCCAGCAAGATAGGCATCCAAGTGTTTTTTGAAAGTGTCCAGAGTACCACCTCTGAAGGCAGTCTATTCCAGACTTGGACAGTAAAGAAGTTTTTCCTTAGGTCCAGCCTAAAACAGTCTTCCAGGAGTTTGTGACCATTGGACTTTGTCTTTCCATGGGGTGCCCTGATGAACAGATGTTCTCCCAGTTCCTGATGCACACCCGTTATGTACTTATAGGCTGCCACCAAGTCACCTGAGCCTATGCTTTTCCAGGCTGAAGTGTCCCATGTCTCAGCCTGTCTCCATAAGACCTGCTCTCTTGTCCTCTAATCATGCACGTGGCTCTCCTTTGGACTCTCTCAAGCTTCTCCACATCCTTTCTGAATTGTGGAGCCCAGAAATGAACACAGCATTCCAGTGGTCTCACCAATGCTGAGTAAAGTGAGAGGATGACTTTCTGGGTCTTGCTTGGGATGCATCAATAGATGCAAGCCAGAGTTTTGTTTGCTTTGCCATCTGCAGCATCACACTGGTGGCTCATGGTCATCTTGTAGTCAACCATGACCCCCAAGTCTCTTTTGGTTATGGTGCTAGTGAGTGTAGCACTACTGAGCCTATAAGTGGTGTGGGTTTTTCCTCCCAAGGTGGGGCGCCTTGTATTTCTCAGTGTTGAATGCCATCAGGTTTTGATCCGCCCCCCTTGTAAGCCTGTCAAGGTCAGCCTGGATTTCCAGCCTATCCTCTAGGGTGACCACACTTCCCCATAGCTTGGTGTCATCAGCAAACATAGCCAGTCCACTTCTGACACCAGACTCCAAATCATTTATAAATAATACATTGAAGAATACAGGTCCAAGAATGAAGCCCTGGGGGATGCCACTGGTCACCATGTGCCATGTTGATTTGGTTTCATTAACTATCACTGTCTGGGACTGTCCACAGAGCCAGTTTCCCAGCCATTGGACTGTGAAATTGTTGAGGCCACAATTCCCCAATTTTTCCATGAGGACGTCCTGGGACACCAGGTGAAAGGCTTTCTTGAAGTCCAAAAATAAGATATCCACCTTTTCTCCTTTGTCCAGGTGATTCATCACCTGGTCATAGAAGGAAATGAGATTGGTCAGACAAGACCTACCCACAACAAAACTGTGTTGGCAATCTCTCAGAATGTTACCTTCTGTTAGCCTGTTGTTAATAGTTTCCTTGATGATTTTCTCTAAGATCGTTCCAGGGATTGAGGTTAAACTGATTGGCCTGTAGTTCCCTGGATCTTCCTTCCTCCCTTTCTTGAAGATAGGCACCCCATTGGCCCTCCTCCAATTGTTAGGCATCTCACCCAAATGCCACAGATTCTCAAATATCCTCACTGTTGGCCATGCTATGATGTCAGCCAGTTCCTTTAGCACTCTTGGGTGCATTCCGTCTGGGCTGGCTGATTTATGGATATCCAGCCTCTCAAGATGTTCCCTCACAAGATCAATGCCAATGATGGGTGCATGTTTGCCCCTCCCCTGGTGAACCTGCTTCCTGTCAGGCAGGGTAATCCCCTTGGGCTAATGGAAGACCAATGCAAAATAGTCTTTAAGGAGATTGGCTTTTTCCTTGGTGTTGGTTATCAGCTGTCCCACTTTGTTTAGTAAGGGGTCAATATTAGCCTTTTTTTTTCTAACTTCCCACATAGCTGAAGAAGGACTTTTTATTGTTCTTGATTTGTGTGGCCAGTTTCAGCTCAGTTTCAGCTTTGGCCTTCCTAGTTCACTCCCTAAAGGTGCAGGCCAGTGTTGAATACTCCTCCTTAGTGGTGTTTCCCCTCTTCCATCCTTTATAAGCTTCTTTTTTTAGGTGCAAGAGGTCCATGAGTTCTCCATTGAGCCAAGGGGGGGTCACCCAACCCTTTTACTACTTTTTCTGTACTACTACTTTTACTTTTTATCTTGGATTGGTTTGTTAATACTTTCAAGAATAGCATTGCTATAATTTTACCCCAATATTAGAGTGCAAGTACAAATTTCATAAATCATCTAAAATAACAGTCTTCAGATCTGGAATGGACTTCTCTTGTGCTTCAAGGATCACATCCTTGAGGAGCGACCACTTGTCATGGACTCCCCTCCCTGTCAGATTATGGCTTCTCAGGGCCTCAACAACAAGCCTTCTAAGCTTGTGAAAGTTGGCTTTCCTAAAGCTAAGGACTTCCACATTGCTAACTGACTTACCAGCTTTGCAGTGAACAGAGAAAGTGATTGACTTGTGGTTTCTTTCTTTTCTGCAGCAACTTTCCTTTTTCCCCAGTTAGTTCCAAGGTTAAAGTAGATCACCCTGCCATGGAACCATGCCCCTATCTTCCTCTCCCCTGCCTAGGCTTCCTGTATCTCTGCAAGTCCAGAGTCCCCCTAAGACCTTCTGTCTCTGTCTTTTTTAAAACCCAGTCTCCCATTTGGAGATTTTCCAATCTTCAAACTGCAATAGCCTATAGAAAGGTTAGAGAAAAATGGCTTTGTCCAGGATGCAAATACTTCCTTTTTCTCTCCACATGGTTTCTATTCAGGTGGTGATAGTCCTTAATGAGCACGCTATTCAGAGACGAACATGTTGGCTCCACCCCTTATCTCCTTAGCAGGAGGAGCAGAGTAAAAAAAAAAACCAAAAAACCAAACAAGCATAAACCATAATAAACAAGAATACAGGCAGTTCATCAAATTAACCCAGAATTCGTAAACAGTAAATAGAGAAAGAAACACACAGTATTGGGCAAAGAAAGTGATGGGTTTTAAAAGTACATGTTTGCCAAGATATACAAATTGAAGCATGGATTTGGAATGTGACCTAAAATCTCCATCTAACTGATCTCAGACTGACTTAATAACAGAGTAGCTCCTAATTTACATTACTGTAATTCAGACAAGATTCCAGGTCATTAGGTATATGTACCTAGAATGATGCCTTGTTAAATATGCATTGCAAGTTTTGCTCAATGCCTAAATTTGATCATCAAGGATTTCCTGTGGGATTATTTTAATATGGAAAATGTGTTAAACAGGTTCTTTAATCAACAGGTGCTCTAACCAATACCCTCTTAAACAGATTCTTGTTCTCAGGCAGAAATGCAAGATATCATGATAAAACTGTTAGAAGCACATTCAAGTACCCTGCACTTTTTGCATGTGGCAATCTCTTCTGATGCAGGAGAGGGGTAGGGAATAGATCAGTCTGTCTTGCATCTGCACTCTGCCACTGAGAGAGAATACTGGGCTATCTGGATCTGCGGTCTGACCCAGTACATTTTTTTTTTGGTCTTTTGTTCTTAATCTTTTGTTCTAAAACCCAAATTTTCTTTAAAAAGGAAGTGTCCAGCCATTTTAGTACCAATGATAACCTCAAAATATGAACACGTGGTGTCCTGTCATCCCAAGTCATTCCTGAAAATATTCTGAAAAAACAGCTGGGAAAGAGGTGGACTCACTCTCTTCATCTTAGGACCCTTGTACACATTACATCTCTCCTGTTACCACGTTACACTTTTCCTGTTACCATGTTACAAAAATCACCATTAAGATAGCTAAATCGTGTCTATGTATCCACATTATCAGCTGATTTTATCGTTTTTGATTTTTTTCTTTGTGGTAATTTAAAGCACCTCTGACATGTTTTTGTTTTAGCGCCTAAATTTCTTCTGTGGGGGTTATTGTTATCTTTTAAAATTTGTAACGCGGATCTGACTTATGCCCGAAAACGTGATTTTCCCTGCTTTGCAACTACTGCACCACCAGGTGCTGCTTGGGTTCACTGAGGAAATCCATGGAAGTTCATCTAATTTCTCTTGCACTGATTTTTTCGGACACCAGGTGCTAATCTTGCAAATTTTTACTGATTCTTTTATTGCTTATATTAGGTTAATGAAAAATGAGATTTCCAAAAAACATGTTTCGCCTTTTCACACACACAACACTTCTGGCTGTCCTTATCAGCCTCAGCCTCTTTCTACCTGGACTCTAACTTTTTTCCCCTGCTTGCTCCTGCTGGGACTTGTGGGGGGAGACACCCCTGCTCCCGTGTTCTCCCCAGTAGTGCTGCTATCCCCTTATCACAGCGAGCCAGCTAGCCAAGCTAACCTCAGCCTCTTTGCACCCGGATCCCAAACTTTTTTCCCCCTGCTTGCTCCTGCCAGGACTTGGGGGGGGGGGGGGGGCGCTGCCCCCCTCCCCCCCCGCATACACACTATTTTCCTGCTCCTCTTCCACCCCTCTTTGCATTTTCCTCAGTTCCAGCAAGCACACAGAAGGCTGTATTGTATTCAAAAAATTTTAATAACCTAAGTTAACTTAAACATGAATAAACATATACTTTAATTTAATCACATAATTTAACTTTTACAAAGAAAGAAAGATTAATTTTCTTCTTCCTCCATCATCATGCTCCTCTGCCAGGTTTCATTCCCACCAAAAAAAATTGACTTTTGTATTGTACAATGTGTAGTGCCTCTGGTTGCTAAATATGAGAATCCAAATACTTGGGCTTTCTTATCACAGGACATAACTGTATTTAACAATTCTTTCTAGTGTAGTTAAGTAATGAATCAGTATCCCCATTGATACCAGTCCTTCTCTGTCTGTGTTGCTGCATCTCTGCTGTCAGGCCTTCAAAGAGTTGTCAGGGGATAAGACCTGGAGCAGTTACCCCATTCCAAAAATTCAAATTCAAATCACTGTCCTTTTGTAAGCTACCCCACCATCTGCCAACTTACCACTATCCTGGACTCTCCTTTGTCCCCGATGCACAGGTGTCTGCAACATTCCCACTGGCATTCCCGCTGGTCCTCTGCTGAGAAGGTGGTTGTACTGCAGTATGTACACAGTAGTGCGCACTACAATTTGGGGGTAAGGGGAGGATTATCCATATTACCTGTGGAGTGTGTAGAGAAGTACCCCAACTGGCTGCTGGTGCCTGATGAGAAGGTTGGCACATGTGCAGCGCAAAGGCATCTTGCAGCTGTCTGTCTTCCTGCTATGCCCCATACCTAATTTATGCTACATTATGTAGGGTGTTTCCCCTAATGCCTTTGTAAAGGCCTAATGGCTTGTGATCTACTTGATAAGTGCCCTCAGCCACAAGCCTTGGTCATGCTGGCCCCAAGCTGGCTGTCACCACCCAGCGTCACAAAAGATTTTCACCCAGCCTCTTGTATGGAAAATAAAAATACGGGACACTTTTCAAAGTCCTTTTGCAATACTTTATTTCTATCAGACATTTTGAAAAAATTCCTAGAATAGGTAGAGAGAAAAGAGAGATATAGATTGTGAACCTATCCTGTGTCACACAGACCCCATGCAGCCCCCAGTACATTAAAGTGCAATCTGCTTTGTGACTACTGGGTTGACAGTACATGAGGGAGGGAGAAGGACGCCAATCCTGGGGGGTCATAGAAAACTCTAGTCATGAGAACACATTCCTCCATGAGATGTCCCACTCCTGCACCCTCACCAGGTCACATCAGCATCCCCCTCCTCCTCCACATCATCATCCCTGAAGCACCTTGGGGCTACATGAGGCATGGCTCTCCTTTGCAAGAGACTGGACAGTTTTTTTGGGTGGGCTACTCTCAGTGCTGCTCCCAGTACACCAGCATTTGTAAAACTCTGTTACAAACTCTTGTCTGAACCTTTGATCCCCCTTCAAAATGAGATCAACCTTCTGATTTAATTCCTAAAAACATTGTACCATGTCATTAGTAGTGCATTTCATAACCTCTGAATTGGCTTGCTCACTATTCCTAAACACATCAAACACATCTTTCAGTTTGGATGTAATTTCTGCACTGGACGTATCCATGCTTTCAGATGCATCTGTCAGTAGATGAAGAATACGTTCCTTAGCTTCTCGTTGATTTTGTCGATAATTACATTGATGCTGAGCATTAACAGCTGCTCTTGAAGATGAAGATGAAGGAGCACCTGTCCACAGACAAAAAGAAAGCTCTCGTCAGTTCTTGAACATTTCTAAAGAACAGTGAGTCATTCTTAAATTATTTTAACAGTACTGCCACTTCAAAAATTACCACTGACAGCCTACTATCTCTCACCCAACCATCCTCTTAAGTCTGTACCCCAAAACTATTTGTCCCAGCACCATAGTATGCACCTTGCTTCCCAGGGTGCACGTTGAAGCAAGATTCATGCTCCCCACCCCCGGCCGCATGCCCAACTCACACCAAAAATCAGCTACCTCCACAGGTAATTGCGGCAGCCAGCCCCTGCTGGGGGTGAGAGCCTGGAGCTCTGCTCCCCCTGGAAGCAGCTACAGCCCTGCAGGCACTCCGCATGTCCCATGCAATGTCTGCCACAGGGAGCGGCACTTTATTCTCCCTCTGCCCCTCCACCCTGAATTAATATGAGTGTAAATCTTTAAAACTGAAAATCCAGAACACTATTTACACCAGTACTATTACTTACAAGTCACCCTTCACAAGGATAGAGGAGTCTCCATCTCAGGAGTCTGCCATCGCCTCCCTGACACAGTACTCCCTTTGGAACCTGACGAGTCCTGCGACACAGTGATGGTTAATTTTGAGTCCTCTTCCTCATCATGAACAGGAAAGTTATTTCTTTTGAGCATCTGTTGAGCCTCCTGGGTGGCTGGTACCAAAACGCATGGGTTCACTAGAGTAGAGGGGGAGCTCATTTCTGGCTGCGTGCCCAAGCAGTCCCAAGTGAGGTTGTTGTTTTGTGACTGTTTCTATTCTTGAGGAGGACGCTGATTGCTTGGAACTTGCAAAGTAGCTGTGGCTTGACAAGCACTTTGGCGCTGGGGAGTTTCTGGTTCCTTGTGATGCATACCTCTTGTCCCAAACTTGGTCACACTAGCCTCTGAAGCATCTCTTTTAAGAATGATAGACAGCTTGTTGTAAAATGGAATCATTCAACGTGAGGCACTGGACTGAGAATTATTGTCCTTTACGTGATGGAAGGCACACTTTATGGCCTTCATCTTACTGCAACACTGTTCCCAGTTGCTTTTGATGCCAAGTTGCTCTAATTGTTCAGACATAGAGACATAAACAAGTTTATCCCTGTGGCTTCCCAGTTCTGTCACGATGCTCCCTTCACTCCAAATGTCAATCAGTGCCTCAGCTTCTGCATAAGTCCAGGTTGGTCCCCATCCTTGCGAAGGATCCATCACATCTTCCAAAAATTGACTTTTCTTGCTCCCCTCCATGGCCAACAAAATGTAAAGCAGAGCAGATGATACACACTACAGCCTGCGCCTGCTGTTAGGACCTGTTCTGGGACCTGTTCTGGGATGTGTGAACCTTTTATGCCTCAAGAGAGGCATAAAGGATGTGGGATTTGTCCAATCTCCAGACATTTGAGGCAATTTTTCACTTCTGATAGTCTAGCCCATGGCATTCAGAAGCATACTCACACTACTATTGTGCTGGAAATTCTTGAAAAGGTTGGATGATCACTTCAGGCGCGAAACTGTGAAACAGTTTGAATGTCTCAATGACACTCATTTCCTTTAGATATTCAGACCAAAACAAATCCTTTCTGAGCATTTTCCACAAAGATGATCAGGACTCACTCTTACAGTGGCGGGGTGAGAATGGGGGTGGTTGTCCTGAAGAGCTCTCTCATGAATGGGACATGTATGGTTTGTTCAAGGGTGTTCAAGCACACAGACTACCATTTTTGGTATGTGGTAACATCTCAGCTGTTTTCAAGAAATACAGGCAACCTTTAGTTGCAGGGAGCACATGGTTTCAGTAGCTATTGAAATGTAAATGACAGGAGTGGTTTCATGCTAATCTAGGAGAGTGACTTTTTGCAGACATTTGAGACAGAGGTCACTCCATAGGCCAAAATCTTGCTAAAGACAGTGTCTTCCTTGAATCCCGAGGGACTAAGGGGAAAACAGAGGTTAATCTTGAAGGCTGTTGAACATTCACATTACAGATGTATGGTTCTACTGATGGGATTCAACAACTTGACGTACCTCTGGTCTGGTATTTTAAAACTCATGAAGAGACAACTTTGCAGGTTTGCCATGAGGAGGATGCTGTTATTTGAAGTGGGGAAGCTGCTCTCAAATTGCAACAGACAGAAAGCGTGGTTGCCAAAGACTATAGCTGCTTCCTGGCCATACATTCAGGGCAAGCCTCATGAGATATGGGTACACGAAAGCAGCTCGGACTGGTGGGAAAGAATAGTCATGTCAATGTGGGATGATGACCAGTGGCTGGAAACATTCAGAATGAGCAAAGAGACATTCTTCCACATCGTTAGCTTGTTCAATATGTACATCCAGCATCAGGGGACTGCCATGCGGAAGCCTGTCAGCCCAGAGAAGCATATTGCCATGGCCATCATGAAACTGGCCACTCCAACAAGCCTGCACCATGGTGCAAATCAGTTCGGCATGGCTCTGCACTGCTGGGAGGGTCATCAGTGAGGTTTGCCAACCACTACAGGACCTGGAAGCAAACAAATTCATATGCCTAAGTAACCCCCGCAAGGTGGTGGAAGGATACTACAAAATGGGCTTCCCTAACTGCCTGGGAGCACTTGACAGCATGCACATTCCCATCCTAAGCTGTTCCCAGGACAACCATTAATTCATAAACAGAAAGGGTTTTCCTTCTATGATTCTGCAAGCCATCGTGGACCACAGAGGCAGATTTACAAACATTTACATGGGATGGGCAGGAAGCACACACGATGCTCGTGTGTTCTGAAACTTGCCACTGCCTGAGATGGTGGACAAGGGCCAATAGGCGCCAGAACTGGAGGAGGTTGTCATCCAGGGTGTTTCAGTGCTCCCCCCCGATACTAGCTGATGTGGCCTACCCACTCCTGCCCTGGCTCATTAAGCCATATGTGGGGCAAGTGAGTGACCCACAGAAACTGCTGTTCAACAAGCAGATAAGCAAGGAATGCATGAGCATAGAGTGTGCATTTGGGCACTTGAAAACCCATTGGAGACCACTCAACTACAAGCTAGAAGCTGATGCTGATAACATTACCTCTCACATAGTGGCAGCATGTGTCCTTTTCATAGACGTTAGGGCTGGAAGGGACCTCGAAGATCATCGAGTCCAGCCCCCTGCCCAGGGGCAGGAAGTCAGCTAGGGTCAAAGGATCCCAGCAAGATAAACATCCAAACATTTCTTGAAAGAGTCCAGAGTAGGTGCTTGCACCACCTCTGGAGGGAATCTATTCCAGGTCTTGGGGTCTCGGACCGTAAAGAAATTTTTTCTTATGTCCAGCCTAAAATGGTCTTGGAGGAGTTTATGACCATTGGTCCTTGTTTTTCCTTGGGATTCTCTAGTGAACAGACATTCTCCCAGGTCCTAATGTACACCCCTTATGTACTTATAAGCAGTCACCAGGTCCCCTCTGAGCCTGTACTTCTCCAGGCTGAAGAGTCCCATGGCTCTCAGCATCTCTTCATAAGGCCTATTCTCTTGCCCTCTGATCATGCGCATGGCTCTCTTCTGCACTCTGTCAAGCTTCTCGACATCCTTCTTGAGTTGTGGATCCCAGAATTGGATGCAGTACTCCAGCTGCGGCCTCCCCAAGGCCGAGTACAGCGGGAAGATGACATCCTGAAATTTACTTGAGAAGTATCTATGGATGCAAGCCAGAATTTTGTTTGTTTTACCAGCTGTGACATTGCATTGGTGACTTATGTTCACCTTGTGGTCAATCATGACCCTCAAGTCTCTTTCAGCAGTGGTGCTAGCAAGCATAGCAATGCTGAGCCTATAAGTATGCTGCAGGTTTTTTCCCCTGAGGTGGAGTACCTTACATTTATTGGTATTGAACGTCATCAGGTTTGTATCCGCCCACTTACTAAGTATATCCAAGTCAGCCTGGATCACTAGTCTGTCCTCAGATGTGGATGCTATGCCCCGAAGTTCAGTGTCATTGGTGAACTTAGCCAGTGCACTTCTGACATCAATGTCCACATCATTGATAAAAATGTTAAAGAGAACCAGTCCAAGGACAGAGCCTGGGGGGGACGCCACTGGTCATTGAGTGCCATAATGATTTGCTACCATTGACCACTACTCAATGGTCACTGGTAGCAAATGGGGGAGGGGTTGCGCTCTATGTCAATGAGCAATATACATCGACCCTCATCAAGATGGAATTGAAGGATGAGGTGGTAGAAGGATTGTGGGTTAGGTTACATGGTGGGGCAAGGAGAAAGGGATTTGGTGGTAGGGGTCTGCTACAGACCCCCACACCAAGGGGAGGAACTAGATTCAGGGCTCCTGAGGCAGCTCTCAGAGACCATAAAAACTAAGGAGGCGGTAGTCATGGGGGACCTAAACTACCCAGACATCTGCTGGGAGACACAGACAGCAAAGTCGCACCATTCACGCAGGTTCCTATCCTGTGTACAGGACCTCCACCTGACGCAGGAGGTACAAGGTCCCACTAGGGGGAATGCCTTACTGGACCTGATATTGGCAACGGGGGATGATATGGTAGGGGACCTACAGATCGGTGGTCATCTGGGGGACAGTGATCACCAAATAATGGAATTCTTCATAAGACGTCGAGTGGGTAAGGTAACTAGTAGGGTGAAAGTGCTAGACTTTAGGAAAGCTGATTTCAATGAACTCAGGCGATTAGTCAAGGACGCACTGCAGAGTAGGAGTTTTGAAGAGATGGGAGCCCAGGAAGGGTGGCTGTGCCTTAAGGAAATGATCCTTCGGGCATAGAGGGAGACGATCCCGATGAGAGGAAAAAGAGGGAAAGGGGCCAGGAGGCTTCCTTGGCTGACCAGAGAAATCCAGGGCAGCCTATGGGCCAAAAGGGGGGCACATAAAAAGTGGAAACAGGGCGAGATTACCAAAGAGGAGTATAGCTCCTCTGCTCGCGCTTGTAGGGAGGCAGTTAGATGGGCCAAAGCTACCATGGAGCTGAGGATGGCATCCCAAGTTAAGGATAACAAGAAATTGTTTTT